>NC_059176.1:18326692-18634067 GCF_019923935.1 Bubalus bubalis
GGTTTCATAGAGAACTATGATTTGTGAAGTATCAGTAAGGAGAGGAGTTGTATCACAGGTGTGAAGCATCTGCTTAGCAACCAGAAACTCTGGTGTGAATTTCAATTTCACCAGTTGTGTGATCCCAGCAATGATTTCAACTTTTCTGTGACTGAGTTGCTCCAGTGAAAATGAAAATAATAATTATTCTTATCCTGTAAGGCATTATGAGGTTTCTATAAGTTGGTGCATAAAAACTGTTTAGAAGAGTGTCTGGTATTTACAAAATATTAAGTAAGACTAGTCTTTATTAATTTGTATGAATGAATTCATGAAAACTGTAAGCTTGAGTGTGACCTTAATCCCTATTTCATGGGAAATAAGAAATATATTCATGTTTTAATATATAATTTTAATTTGAGGAAAAATTATTAAGTTTAGTAATATTCATATGATTTATTGGAATACTAAGAAAGACTGAACTTTGCCTATTAAAAACAGTGACTGTATTAGCTTAACCATATAAAGAGTTTTTGGATTCCACAGAAGACAAACGGAATAACTGATGGGATGTTGGAGGAGAAATGTTTACTAAAATGTAGAACTGGATATGTGGGGATAAAAAATCAGTTAGTCTGGCTGTGCAAGACCCAGTTTTGTTTTTGAGACACTGCCGTAGAGATACTAATCTCAATATCAAGGCCTTCCATGTACACCCATAACAAGCATTTGATTCTTAGTTTCTATGTATTTAGTTATAACTATATTCTTTTCAGTATTATTTAGACTACTATACTCTAGAGGAAACACTAAAAAATGTTTCTTTTAAAAAATGCATTCACTCAACTCAAGTGAAAAAGAAACAATAAACTGTTGGTGACAGAATGCCCCTCAGATTCACATCAATTTTGTCCCTGTCCAAACAGTGTACAATGCTATGACCCCTTACGTTTCATGTGGAAACATGCTTTTCACAGGCTGATTGTGTCAAAGTTCCCGAAGCAATCTTATTTCAGCTTCAACTGGTCAGCAGTACATTAGAAGTGGACTTCATTTGAGATTATCCTGTTCATGTAATACTAATGACCAGAAGTGAAACAAATGACTATGCTTTGCAGTAGCTTAAACTGAGACAAAAAATAAATAAAATAAAACATTTCTAAATCTCTAAATTTATATCTCTAGGAGTTCTAAATTTTTAAACTGTTACTTAAAAGTCTTTCTCCAGTCATGCAGTTGAGAGGTCACTTCAGAATGCTTTCGAATCAATAACTGTGTTTGACACCAAAGTGAAAAAATGAAAATATATCATTAGTTTTGTGAAAAGATGTCATTAGAATTAAGTCACCATGGTTAATTATTTGTTCAGACATATGGTCTTGATTTTCCTTCATTAACTGTTAAACATAAAGTCTTGGTTTTCTTCAAAGTGAGACAAAGACAGTACCTACCAAATGTCTACAATTTGAATTAGAGAATAGGGACAACACTGCTATGTAAATTGTGAAGTCAAGATTCTACAATATAAAGCCTGATGGTGTTTTTAAAGGATTTTTCTAGATAATCAATGGATAGAGATCCATTTATCATTGAAAATAGCACTATTATTTAATAATAGTTTACTCGACAGATAGCAGGTAGCTAGTATTCTTAAAGAGTTTCTTTTTTTATTTTTTTACCGTACAATGCATTTATTTCCTTAATGAAAAAAATCATTCATTTTTGATTTTAATTAATTTTAAAATAAAATTTAAAACTTATTTAATATTTATTATATTCAAATGTGTGTTTTATAATTTAAAATTTTGTATTTCAGTAAAATGTTTGTATTTCAATAAAACATAGATACAAAGAAGAGAACTATATGCTTCTAGACTGAAGCAAAACTCTTGAATGGCATAATCAAAGAGAACTTTGAAGAAAGAGAATAAATTTTGAAGAACAAAGAGTAGAGAAACATAAGACACTAATCATGCAGAAATACTGGATGTGAATAATCAACAAATAGAAATTTGAATAGGGAATATACATTACAAGTGTTAACACAGTATTTCCATATCAGAAAGGTTTAACACAGCTTGTGAGGTCAAGAGAATACCAAATGGAATGAGATAAATAATTCCCAGAGTGAAGGATTGACAGTTGAGCTCTGAATAGTCATGGTAGAAAGTACTTGAAGAACTCTATCAACATTTAAAAGAGGTCTCAGAGGGGTCATGCCTAACTAGTAAATATAAACCAGGCCAGGGTTAAGGCTACCTTAAACCATCCCTAAGAGATCATTACAAATAAACCTCAAAATAATAAAAATTATCTTCAAGAAAATTAACTCACTAAAAGAAAAAGATCAAAATTGTTTAAATGAAAGAAATCAATTCCAGCACTGAATATAAAATTGTAATGTCTAGTATCCAGTTATATATTATCACAGATAATAATATATGAAAAAAGTAACTTATTGGAATGAGAAAGGTATATCAATAGAAAAAAATGAGAAATCACAGGTGCGATGTCATTAAATCAGTATTAGAAATATGTGTGATGGGATTGATGACTTAAAAGTAAAGAACAAAATGAAAACAGAAAGGGAATACTGCAAGGAAAAATTTTAGATATGAAGAATAAAATATCTCTAATGAAGATATAATGGGATCAGATTAAGAACAGATAAGAATCTACAAAAGACCAGCAAACTTAAAAACCTGGCAACAGAAATTATGCAAATTTAAGCATTGAGAAGAAAAGGCAGAAAAAAGAACTTCAGTGACTGATGAGACAATTCAAGTAATTTAATGTGTGTGTGATTAAAGTTCTATACAAGTTTGAGACAAAAAAGTTATTACATAAAATAGTGTAAAAAATTCAGTACTTGATGAAATACCTAAACTCAACCAAAATGCTCAAAAATCCCTAGGCAGAATAAATATAAAACAAATACAAGTTAGAAGATAAAATGTAATGTAATATGGAAACCAAGGATAATGACAGAACTATAAAAGAAGTGAGAGGTAGATGTCATATCACATTCTGTAGAACAGAAAGATAATCACAACTTCCCATCAGAAATCAAAAATAAAATCAATGAAATGATATCTTTCAACTACCAACTTAATATATCATTAAAAAAGGATGGGGAACACATGTATACCTGTGGTGGATTCATTTTGATATTTGGCAAAACTAATACAGTTATGTAAAGTTTAAAAATAAAATAAAATTAAAAAAAAAATTAAAAAAAAATAATACAAAATAAAGATTTTTAAAATCAAAAGAAAAAAAATTTCAGCAGCAGACTTGCACTACAGAAAATAAATCAGACAATTTTTGAGACTGAGGAAATATGCTACAAGATGAAGTTTTTCCAAAAAAGTATAAAGAATGTCAGAAGTGAAGATCAATGGAACAAAATAGAGAATCCAGAAATAAATCCACAAACTTATGATTAATTAATCGAAGATAAAAGAGGCAAGAATATACAATGGGAGAAAGAAGAGCTTCTCTTCAATGTTATGTTAGGAAAACTGGACAGATACAAGTAAAAGAATACAATTAGAACATTTTCTCATACTATTTATAAAAATAAACTAAAAATGGATTAAAGACATAAATATAAGATCTAAAACCATAAAATAAAACTCCTAGAAGAAAACATGGGCTGCACAATCTTTGACATTGGTCTTAACAATATTTTTTTGAAACTTTCTCTCCAGGCAAGGGAAACAATAACAAAAATAAACAAATGGGAGCTGATCCTTTGCACGGTGAGGGAAACCATCAACAGAATGAAAAGGTAACCTACTAAACAAAATAAGATTCATTTTGATGTTTGGCAAAACTAATACAATTATGTTAAGTTTAAAAATAAAATAAAAGTAAAAAAAAATATATGTTCAAATGATATAACTTATGAGATTAATATATAAAGAATTAATGTAACTCAATATCAAAAAACCTGAACCTGATAAAAAGTGGGCAGAAGACCTAAATAGGCATTTTTTCCAAAGAAGACATAAATATGGCCAACAGGAACATGGAAAGATGCTCAACATCACTATTTATCAGGGAAAAACAAATTGAGACCACAATGAAATATCACCTCACATTTGTCACAATAGCTGTTATCAAAATGACAACAAATGAGAAGTGTTGATGACAATGTGGAAACAGGAAACTTAGTACACTTGGTAGAAATGTAAATTGGTATAGCCTGAATGAAAAACAGTATGGAGATCCCTCAAAAAATTAAGAATAGAACTACCAATGACCTAGCAATTCCACTCCTGGATAGATATCTGAAGAAAAAAAAAACAAAAAACAAAAACAAAAAACACTAATTTGAAAAGATATACATACTTCAATTATTATAATTGTCTATTTACCCATCTGAATTAAATTCTCCCATTCCCATCCATTTTAGTTCACTGATTCCTCAGATGTCTATGTTCACTCTTTCCATCTCATGCTTAACCATGTCCAACTGGACCTAACATTCCAGGTTCCTCTGCAATATTGTTCTTTACAGCATTGCACTTTCCTTTCACTGTCAGACACATCCACAAAAGAACATCATTTCTACTTTAGCCTAGCCACTTCATTCTTTGTGGAGCTATTCATAATTGTTCTCTGCTCTTCTCCAGTAGCATATTGGATACATTCCAACATGAAGGCTCATCTTCCGGTGCCACATCTTTCTGCCTTTTTATACTGCCTCATGGGGTTCTCATGGCAAGAATACTGGAGTTGTTTGTCATTCTCTTTTCCAGTGGACCACATTTTATCAGAACTCTTCACTATGACCTGTCTATCTTTGGTGGCTATGAAGGGTATGGCTCATAGGTTCATTGAATTATACAAACCTCTTCATGCTGACAAGGCTGAGATTCATGAAGGGGATTTAACTCAGATGACCATTATATTTACTACTGTAGGAAAGAATCCTTAGAGGAAATGGAATAGCCTTCAGAGTCAATGAAAAACTCTGAAATGCAGTGCTTTGGTGCAATCTCAAAAACAACAGAATGATCTCCATTCATTTCCAGGCCAAACCATTCAACATCACAGTAATCCAAGTCTATGCCCCAATCATTAATACTGAAGAAGCTGAAGTTGACTGGTTCTATGAAGACATACTAGACCTCCTAGAACTAACATGAAAAAAGAGACTTCCTTCTTATCAAAAGTAGGAAGTCAAGAGATACCAAGAGTAACAGACAAGTTTGGCCTTGGAGTACAAAATGAAGCAGGGCAAAGGCTAATCGAGTTTTGCCTACAGAACATGCTGGTCACAGCAAACATTATTTTCCAGTAACACAAGAGATGTCTCTACACATGGACATCACTAGATGTTCAATACCAAAATCAGATTGATTATATTATTTTCAGCCAAAGATGGAGATGCTCTATACAGTCAGCAAAAACAAGACCAGGAGCTGACTGTGGCTCAGATCATGAACTCCTTATTGCCAAATTCAGATTTAAATTGAAGAAAAGCAAGGAAAATCACTAGACCATTCAGATATGGCCTAAATCAAATTCCTTATCATTATACAGTGGAAGTGACAAAAAGATTCAAGGGATTAAATATGATATACAGAGTGCCTGAAGAACTATGGATAGAGGTTCTTAACATTGTATAGAAGACAGTAACCAAAACCATCCCAATATTTGGCAAAACTAATACAATTATGTAAAATTTAAAAATAAAATAAAATTAAAAAAAAAAAAGAAATGCAAGAAGGCAAAGTGGTTATCTGAGGGTGCTTTACAAATAGCTGAGAAAAGAAGAGAGGTGAAAGGGAAAGATATACCTAACTGAATGCAGAGTTCCAGAGAATAGTGAGGAGAGAGAAGAACACTTTCTTAAATGAACAATGCAAAGAAATACATGAAAACAATAAAATGGGAAAGACTAGGGATCTCTTCAAGCACACTGGCGATATCAAGGGACTATTTCATCCAAGGATGGGAACAATAAAGGACAGAAATGGCAAGGATCTAACAAAGCCAAAGAGATTAAGAAGAGGTGGCAAGAATACACAGAAGAACTATACAAAAAAAAAAAAAAAAAGAATGTAATGACCAGGATAACCACGATATTAGACACATTAACAAATATAACAAAATGGAAACAAACTGATAAAGAGAACAAACTAGTGGTTACCAGTGAGAAGGTGGAGAAAGGGCAAGATAATTAAAAGGGATGAAGAGATACAGACTACTACCTATAAAATAAATAAGATACAAGGGTGTAATGTACAGCACAGGGAATATAGCAAATATTTTATAATAACTTTATATGGAGTATATTCTTTAAAAATATTGAGCCATTATATGAATACCTGAAACTATATAATATTGCTATTGAAGCCAACTATACTTTTAACTAAAGGAAAAAAAGAAGGTAATTTCCATGGAACCCCTATGGTGACAAATGTTACTATATAAATAAAACTACATTTAAGCTCCTTACTCATTTACATAAAGCTACATTTAAGTGTCTTACTCATTTAGATCTTGCCCATATATAGCTCCAAAGTAAATTTATAAAATAAATACAAAATAAATAAATCCAAACAATTCAAATTAAGAAGCATGTTAGATACAGTAAACAGATGGTATATAAATTATCTTAATGTGTTTAAGAGATAATTATTTTAAAACAACTTTTAAATGGGGATTATGTAGAAGTAAAGTATATGTATTTCCATACAAATTGTGAAATTATTTGTTCTAGCTCTGTGAAAAATACTGTTGGTAGCTTGATAGGTATTGCATTGAATCTATAGATTGCTTTGGGTAGTATACTCATTTTCACTATATTGATGCTTCCGATCCAATAGCCAAAGCAATCTTGAGAAAGAAGAATGGAACTGGAGGAATCAACCTGCCTGACTTCAGGCTCTACTACAAAGCCACAGTCATCAAGACAGTATGGTACTGGCACAAAGACAGAAATATAGATCAATGGAACAAAATAGAAAGCCCAGAGATAAACCCACACACCTATGAACACCTTATCTTTGACAAAGGAGGCAAGAATATACAATGCAGAAAAGACAATCTTTTTAACAAGTGGTGCTGGGAAAACTGGTCAACCACTTGTAAAAGAATGAAACTAGAACACTTTCTAACACCATACACAAAAATAAACTCAAGTTGGATTAAAGATCTAAACTAAGACCAGAAACTATAAAACTCTTAGAGTAGAACATAGGAAAACCACTTTCCGACATACATCAAGGCAGGTTCCTCTATGACCCACCTCCCAGAATATTGGAAATAAAAGCAAAAATAAACAAATGGGATCTAATTAAAATTAAAGGCTTCTGCACAACAAAAGAAACTATAAGCAAGGTGAAAAGACAGCCTTCAGAATGGGAGAAAATAATAGCAAATGAAGCAACTGACAACAACTAATCTCGAGAATATACAAGCAACTCCTACAGCTCAACTCCAGAAAAATAAATGACCCAATCAAAAAATGGGCCAAAGAACTAAATAGACAATTCTCCAAAGAAGACATACAGATGGCTAACAAACACATGAAAAGATGCTCAACATCACTCATTGTCAGAGAAATGCAAATCAAAACCACAATGAGGTACTATTTCACACCAGTCAGAATGGCTGCATCCAAAAGTCTACAAGCAATAAATGCTGGAGAGGGTGTGGAGAAAAGGGAACCCTCTTATACTGTTGGTGGGAATGCAAACTAGTTTAGCCACTATGGAGAACAGTGTGGAGATCCTTAAAAAACTGGAAATAGAACTGCCATACGACCCAGCAATCCCACTGCTGGGCATACACACTGAGGAAATCAGAATTGAAAGAGACACATGTACCTCAATGTTCATCACAGCACTGTTTATAATAGCTAGGACATGGAAGCAACCTAGATGCCCATCAGCAGATGAATGGATAAGCAAGCGGTGGTACATATACACAATGGAGTATTACTCAGCCATTAAAAAGAATACATTTGAATCAGTTCTAATGAGGTGGAAGAAACTGGAGCCTATTATACAGAATGAAGTAAGCCAGAAAGAAAAACACCAATACAGTATACTAACACATATATATGGAATTTAGAAAGATGGTAACAACAACCCTGTATGCGAGACAGCAAAAGAGACACAGATGTACAGAACATCTTTTGGACTCTGTGGAGGGGGCGGGGGTGGCATGATTTGGGAGAGTGGCATTAAAACATGTATAAAGGAAAGAAAGAAAATAAAAACAAATGAAGTAAAGTATATGGCAATCAGATCAGATCAGATCAGATCAGTCACTCAGTCGTGTCTGACTTTTTGCAACCCCATGAATTGCAGCATGCCAGGCCTCCCTGTCCATCACCAACTCCCAGAGTTCACTCAGACTCATGTCCATCAAGTCAGTGGTGACATCCAGCTATCTCATCCTCTGTCGTCCCCTTCTCCTCTTGCCCCCAATCCCTCCCAGCGTCAGAGTCTTTTCCAATGAGTCAACTCTTCACATGAGGTGGCCAAAGACTGGAGTTTCAGCTTTAGCATCATTCCTTCCAAAGTAATCCCAGGGCTGATCTCCTTCAGAATGGACTGGTTGGATCTCCTTGCAGTCCAAGGGACTCTCAAGAGTCTTCTCCAACACCACACTTCAAAAGCATCAATTCTTCGGCACTCAGCCTTCTTCACAGTCCAACTCTCACATCCATACATGACCACTGGAAAAGCCATAGCCTTGACTAGACGGACCTTTGTTGGCAAAGTAATGTCTCTGCTTTTGAATATGCTGTCTAGGTTGGTCATAATTTTCCTTCCAAGGAGTAAGCGTCTTTTAATTTCATGGCTGCAGTCACCATCTGCAGTGATTTTGGAGCCCAGAAAAATAAAGTCTGACACTGTTTCCACTGTTTCCCCATCTCTTTCCCATGAAGTGATGGGACCGGATGCCATGATCTTCGTTTCTGAATGTTGAGCTTTAAGCCAACTTTTTCACTCTCCACTTTCACGTTCATCAAGAGGCTTTTTAGTTCCTCTTCACTTTCTGCCAAATAGTAACACAAAACATTGAGAGAAGGCAAATACGATTCTACAATTTTAAATAATATAGTACTACCTGCTAATAGGCTATAAAAAGTTAAAGATGAATATGGCAAATATTAAACACTAAAAAGTAAAATATTTGTGTGGAGGCCAGCTATATAAATTCTGATATTCAAAACAAAATAAGAATTCTGAGTCCTTTTTAAAAACATTACTAAGAACTTCAAGATGGCAACATCAGAACATTAAATGGACCGTGCAGCTCTTTTGACGGCGGGGTTTATATTACCATACTGACCACACACTCATAAAACCTGTGCTAAGAAGCCAGTTGGCGATGGATAGGGAAGCCTGGCATGCTGCAGTCCATGGGGTCACAAAGAGTTGGATATGACTGAGTGATTGAACTGAAGAAGCCAGTACTGGAGATAAGAGAGAATGCACTAAAAATATTCAAATAGAAGTTATTAAAAAAAAAAAAAAAAGACCAAGGAAACAAAACACAGATAGAACCATGGAAAACAAATAGCAAGATGGAATATACAAACTAAACCATATCAATAACTATATCAAATGCAAATGGTTCAAACTCTTTAAATTTTTGTAATAATATTTTCTAAAAACCTGAAGGATAAGGCAAATCCAATTCTTTAACAATTTAAACACAGATAAGCCAAGCACCTAAAGAAAATGAATTAAATGAGATAAACTACATTTAAGAAGAACTATTAACTGGGACTTTTCAAATTATGGGCAAATCATCAAGAAGACACAAAAATCTGAAATGTGAATTCACCTAAATACAAGACTTCAAAATGTATGAAATAAAAACTGATAGACTTGCAAAAAAATAGACATATATACAAATATTGGAAATTATACCATTTGTCTTAGAGTAATTAATAAAAACTCATGGACAGAAAATCAGTAAAAATAAGAAAGATTTGAAGAACACTATCAACTAACTTGACCTAACTGATATTTGTAGGAAACTCCAATTAAAAAGAGCAGAATAAAATTATTTTCAACTTGTTACAGAATATTTGTCAAGACAAACCATATGCTGAGGCATATGTCAAGCCTCAGCAAATGTGAAAGGATTGAGGAGAGTGATGTCAGCAAGATGGTCAAATAAGAAATCCCTTCCACCTATCTTCCCTCCAACATAATAATTTGGCACCCATCCATGACAAAAGTGCCTTCATGAGAGCGTTGAGTTCCATGTGGGCGACTGTGAAGCCCTATGTAACTGAAACCTGAGAGCCATCTTATTGAAGACAGGTCCACACCCAAGTAGTTGACTCCGTGAGTATGATACTGACTTCAGAGACAGAAACAGTTTTATTCCCCCAAGAACTTGGTCAATGCCACCTTTAGATTTGGGTCTGTCACCAGCACTAAGGGATCTAGGAGGAGTCATGCCCAATTGTACAGCAGGAAGTAGACTTATAGGCCTCAATCCCAGCTGTGAATCCTGAAGTGCATTGTGAACCATCTTCAGTCCCTCTTGGGTACAGTCTGGGAACCTCTGGAGATAAGCTCATTGAACTTGGTCAGACTGTAAATTCTCAAATGACTGTGTAGCTGGACTCTAACGCATCTCAGCCACAACCCAGAAACAAGAATCTTGCTGGAGACACTCCTGTCTTGCTGGCACAGGGATCCTGCAGGAGACATTCTCATGTACTTCTCTGGAGATCCTGAGAGGGTACCTAGAACTAGGTGGCAGTAGCCTGTAAGCAAGTCTTCTGACCCAGAGACCAGGCAGGAGAAATTCCCATTTGGACCCCCAGAGATGAGAAAAGGGCTGTGCACGCAGCTCCAGCTTCCTCACACCCATTGTCTGCAGCAGTCCTGAGGAGCCAATAGGCCCCAGTGGGAAACACTCCTGTCTACAATCCGGAAGATTCTGAAAGGGTGCTACACTAGGCTCCAGCCCCTCACCTATGCAGAAAGTGAGCTGTCCTGCAGCACAGGGACAGCTGTCGGAGACTTCCATATCTGTGCCTCTGGAAATTTGGAAAGGGACATTTATTCATCTCTGAGCTCTCCAGCCATGGTCAAGGATCAGTTCAACCCACTCATGGACCTGGCAGGAGGCACATCTATTTATGCCTCCAAAGCCAGTTTTGCAGACTTCAGTTTTGGCTGTGGAACCTGAAACAGCTCTGGCCTGAGTTCCAGCCTCTCTCAGCCATAGTTCAGGACAGTCCTCCCCTTGCAGGGACTCACACAATGACAAGGCAATAGGCCCATGCCTGAGGTCCCAACTATGGATCTAGAGCAGGCTCTGTGCCACCCCATTGAACAATGGTAGTCATCCAACAAGTGACCAGATAGGATTCACATCAGACCAAGCCCCTGGTAACAAGTTGACAAACTGTAGACCCTACTGTAGGCAGTGAAAAACTGGAAAGATAAAATTGATTAACTGTTAACTAGATTAAAAAAGAAAAATGAGAGAAGACTGTGTGTGTAATATTGCCACTTGAGAGAACATGAATAGACTTTGAGGGCCTTTGTTAAGTAAAATAGGTCATCAGTTCAGTTCAGTCACTCAGTCATGACCAACTCTTTGTGACCCCATGGAGCAGCACGTCAGGCTTCCCTGTCTGTCACCAACTCTTGGAGCTTGCCCAAATCCATGTCCATCGAGTCAGCGATGCCATCCAACCATCTCATCCTCTGCCATCCTCTTCTCCTCCTGCTTTCAGTCTTTCCCAGAATCAGGGTCTTTTCCAATGAGTCAGTTCTTTGCATCAAGTGGCCAAAGTATTTGAGTTTCAATTTCAGCATCAGTCCTTCCAATGAATATTCAATATTCCTTTAGGATTGATTGGTTTGATTTCATTGAAGTCCAAGGGACTCTCAAGAGTCTTCTCCAACACCACAGTTCAAAAGCATCAATGGTTCAGCGCTCAGCTTTCTTTATAGTGCAACTTTCACATCCATACATGACTACTGGAAAAACCATAGCCTTGACTAGATGGACCTTTGTTGGAAAAGTAACGTGTCTGCTTTTTAATATGCTGTCTAGGTTAGTCATACCTTTTCTTTTAAGGAACAAGTGTCTTTTAAAAATGAAGTCTGTCACTGTTTCAACTGTTTCCGCATCTATTTGCCATGAAGTGATGGGACTGGATGCCATGATTTTTGTTTTTAGAACGTTGAGTTTTAAGCCAACTTTTTCACTCTCTTCTTTCAATTTCATCAAGAAATTCTTTTAGTTCTTCTTTGCTTTCTGCCATAAGCATGGTGTCATCTGCATATCTAAGGTTATTTATTTTTCTCCTGGCAATCTTGATTCCAGCTTGTGCTTCATCCAGCCCAGCATTTTGCATGATGTACTCTGCCTATAAGTTAATTAAGCAGGGTGACAATATATAGCCTTGACATACTCCTTTTCCTGTTTGGAACCAGTTTGTTGTTCCATTTCCAGTTGTAACTGTTGCTTCAGATTTCTTAGGAGGCAGGTCAGGTTGTCTGGTATTCCCATCTCTTGAAGAATTATCTACAGTTTATTGTGATCCACACAGTCAAAGGCTTTGGCACAGTCAATGAAGCAAAAGTAGATGTTTTTCTGGAACTCTCTTGCTTTTTTGATGATCCAACGGATGTTTAGAATTTGATCTCTGATTCCTCCCCCTTTTCTAAATCCAGCTTGATCATTTGGAAGTTCACATTTCACATACTGCTGAAGCCTGGCTTGGAAAATTTTGAGCATTACTTTGCTAACGTGTGAGATGAGTGCAATTGTGTGGTAGTTTGAGTATTCATTGGCACTGCCTTTCTTTGGGATCAGAATGAAAACTGACCTTTTCCAGTCCTGTGGCCATTGCTGAGTTTTCCAAATTTGCTGGCATATTGAGTGCAGCACTTTCACAGCATCATCTTTTAGGATTTGAAAAAGCTCAACTGAAATTGCATCACCTCCACTAGCTTTGTTTGTAGTGATGCTTCCTAAGGCCCACTTGACTTTGCATTCTAGGATGTCTGGCTCTAGGTGAGTGATCACACCATTGTGGTTATCTGGGCCATGGAGGTGTTTATTTTTTTTTTTTTTTACTTTACAGTTCTGTGTATTCTTGCCCCCTCTTGTTAATATCCTCTGCTTCTGTTAGTCCAGACCATTTTTGTCCTTTATTGTGCCCATCTTTGCATGAAATGTTCCCTTGGTATCTCTAATTTTCTTGAAAAGATCTCTAGTATTTCCCATTCTTTCTTTCCTAGGTCCTCAAGGTCCTGCAGGAAGACAAATACCATAGGATCTCATTTATTGGCCATAGTAGAGGCAAGGGATGTACTTGAGCAGGTAAAATGTGTGAAGGTGGTCAGAAGGTATGAACATTTGGTTATAAAGTAAAGAAGTCATGGGAGTGTAATATACACCATGGTGATCATAATTAAAGATATTGTATTACATGTTTGAAAACTGCTAAGAGTGATGTTAAAAGCTCTCATTATGGGAAAAAAATTTAACTATGTATTTTGACAGATGTTAAATAGACTAATTGTGGTGATCATTTTGCATTATACTCAAATATTGAATCATTATGCTGTACATGTACAACTAATATAATTTTATATGTCATTATACTTCAATGCATTGTCTAAGAACAATTATGCAATAACAAATTATGCAAAAACAAATAATCTAGAAGAAATAGATAATTTCCTAGAAATATACAAACTACCAGACTAAATCGTAAAAAAAATAGAAAATCTGAAGAGAACAATAATGACTATAGAGATTAAACAGCAATCAAAACCTCCCAATAAAGAAAAATCCAGGACAAGATGGTTTCAATGGTGAATTTTACCAACATTTTATAGACAAATTAATGCCTATCTTTATCAAAGTTTTAAAAAAAAAAACTGAAGATGGAATATTCTCAAACCCATATTATAAGGCCAGCATAACACTGATTCAAAAGTCAGATAAGAACACTGTAAACAAATACAAGACAATATCCCTGATGAATACAGGTGCAAATTCTCAACAAAGATATCAAACCATTTCAACAGCACAGTAAAAAGATCATATACAATATTCAAGTGATGCCAGAATGGTTTAACATAGGTGAGTCAATAAATGTGATACACTATATAAACAGAATGAAAGATAGAAATTGTATGAGTCTATCAATAGATACAGTAAAAGTGTTTGACAAATTTCAACACTTTCTTTCCTTTTTATTTTACTGTTTTTTCATTGAGTTGCAATTGACCTTTAACACTATATTACTTTTAAGTGTACAACAAAATGATTCAACAATTTTGTTCACCCTTGTGAAATGATCACAATAAGCCTACCTAACATCTGTCCCATAAAACAGTTACAGAAACAGTTCTTCCCTTATGATGACATCTAAAATCTCTTGTGAACAGCAATACAGTATTATTAACTACAATCATCATGTTGTACATTGCCTTCCCATGACTCATTTATAACTAGATGTTTGTACCTTTTGACTCCCTTCAACACCCTTCCTGATGAAAGTTCTCAATAAAATGGATACAGACTAACTTCAACATAATAGAGAACATTTATGACAAAACCACATTTAATATCACATTCAACAGTGAAAATTGAAAAAAAAATTATCTACAGTCAGGAAGATTTCTCACCACTCATTTAATATAATAATGGAAGTCCTTAGAGAGAACAACTAGGCAAGAAAAAGAAATAAAGGGATTCAAATTGGAATGTAAAATTTAATTATATCTGCAGATGGCATTATCTCATATATAGAAAATCCTATATTCTCCATCAAAAACTGTTGGAACAAATAAATAAATTCAATAATGTTGCAGAATACAAAATCAACATTCAAAACTTGGCTGTATTTCTACTAAGAGTAAATGGTCAAAAATAGAAATTAAGAAAAATATCTCATTTATAATAGCATCAAGTTCAATAAAATACATAAAAATAAATTTTAAAAACGAAATGAAATTTCCCTACAAAGAACACTATAAGTTTGCTTTATTGACTATGCCAAAACCTTTGACTGTGTGGATCACAATAAACTATGGAAAATTCTGAAAGAGATGGGAATACTAGACCACCTAATCTGCCTCTTGAGAAACCTATATGCTGGTCAGGAAGCAACAGTTAGAACTGGACATGGAACAACAGACTGGTTCCAAATAGGAAAAGGAGTACGTCAAGGCTGTATATTGTCACCCTGCTTATTTAACTTATATGCAGAGTGCATCATGAGAAATGCTGGGCTGGAGGAAGCACAAGCTGGAATCAAGATTGCTGGGAGAAATATCAATAACCTCAGATATGCAGATGACACCATCCTTATGGCAGAAAGTGAAGAGGAACTAAAAAGCCTCTGGATGAAAGTGAAAGAGGAGAATGAAAAAGTTGGCTTAAAGCTCAACATTCAGAAAACTAAGATCATGACATCTGGTCCCAACACTTCTTGGGTAATAGATCAGGAAACAGTGGAAACAGTGTCAGACTTTATTTTGGGGGGCTCGAAAATCACTGCAGATGGTGATTGCAGCCATGAAATTAAAAGATGCTTACCCCTTGGAAAGAAAGTTATGACCAACCTAGATAGCATATTCAAAAGCAGAGACATTACTTTGCCAACAAAGGTTCGTCTAGTCAAGGCTACGGTTTTTCCAGTGGTCATGTATGGATGTGCGAGTTGGACTGTGAGGAAAGCTGAGTGCCGAAGAATTGATGCTTTTGAACTGTGGTGTTGTAGAAGACCCTTGAGAGTCCCTTGAACTGCAAGGAGATCCAACCTGTCCATTCTAAAGGAGATCAGTCCTGGGTGTTCATTGGAAGGACTGATGCTGAAGCTGTACTCCAATACTTTGGCCACCTGATGCAAAGAGCTGACTCATCTGATAAGACCCTGATGCTGGGAGGGATTGGGGGCAGGAGGAGAAGGGGACAACAGTGGATGAGATGGCTGGATGGCATCACCGGCTCGATGGACATGAGTCTGAGTGAACTCCGGGAGTTGGTGCTGGACAGGGAGGCCTGGCATGCTGCGATTCATGGGGTCGCAAAGAGTCGGACACAACTGAGCGACTGAACTGAACTGAACACTAGAATACATTGTTGAAAGACACTGATGAAAGCACAAACAAACAGAACAATATGTCATGTTTATGGACCTGAAGAATTAATATTTTTAAACTGTTCATATTACACAAAGCAATTTACAGATAAATGTAATACTGTCAAAATTAAATGACATGTCTCACAGCAATGAGGTAAAAAAAGAAAAATTAAAATTCATATGGAACCACAAAGACCCAGAATAGCTAAAGAATACTTAAAAAATAACAAAGATGAATGTGTCTCAAGTCCTTATTTCAACTTCTATTAAAAGCTATAATATTTAAAACAATATGGTAATAGAATACAAACAGATACATGGATCAATAGAACAGAATACCAATTGCAGAATACATTGCCATGTATGTGGCGGTGCCACGTATATGCCAATATTTAACAAGAAAGTCAAGAATACTCAAGTAAACAAACGGTTATCCCTCAAATCCAAATTAATAGACTTTTCCAATGAATAAAAGTTCTATTTGTTCACTAGGATGCCATTAAAAGTTGCAAACATTTGAGTTTTTACAAAAAATGTGTTGAAACAATTTTGGCCCAAGATCGAGGAGATCTGAGAAGACTGACAAAGAATTTTAAGTCTATCATGGCTTTCCACTCTACTTAAAATGTAACAATCGCTGTGATTTGAGTTACTTGAGTCATTGTGTCTTGGTAGCAAATGAATGCAGTTGAGTAAAACTAGGTCCCTGCTGTGAAATCAGAACATGGGAAAAATCAAATACAGTCCTAATCAATGACTAATCCTAATGATTCTAAGGAATACAGGACCTATTATTTCAGAAAAATGATTTAAATTGGTAAGTGTAACCCAGGATAAGTAGTATGTAAGGAATGTTCCCTGTGCTAACATTAACCTGGATAGGAAATACCTTAACATTGATTTTTTTTTCTTTTTATTATCCAATTATTGGTTAAACTCCTACTTATGGCACAGTTAGGAATTTCTATATGCCTGCCACTACCTCCCAGCATTTAGCATTTTTAAAATACTGAGCAAATTCTTTCTAGTCCTTAACTATTAAAAAATTATACAAAGTTGAAGAAAGTAACTTTTGAAATATAGCAAAAACGTTAATGCTGAATATTCAGTTATACAAGCAAATAGTACATGGAAAGTCACCGGGGAATTCCCTGGAGGTCCAGTGCTTAGGACTCAGCACTTTCACTGCCCTGGGCCTGGGTTCTATCCCTAGTCAAGGACCCAAGGTCCTGCAAGCCACGTGGAACAGCTAAAAGAAAAAAAATAAATAAATAAAGTCAGCAAACTTCCATGTCTTCTCCACTAATGATCTAAGTTTTCTTTATCCATTTGATTGTATCTGATTCTATAACCTTGTAGAACCACAGCTTCATTAATGAACCCAAAACAAACAATATTGTCAAAGTTTTTATCGTGATACATTTACCACTCCTTACCAAACATTTATTTCCATTTAAATTCATCTCTCAGTGATTTGGAGGGCTTCTCTGGTGGTTCAGACTGTCATGAATCTTCCTATAATACAGGAGACCCGAGTTCAATCCCTAGGTGGGGAAGATCCCTTGGAGAAGGAAATGGCAACCCACTCCAGTATTCATGGCTGGAGAATTCCTTGGACAGAGGAGCCTGCTTGGCTACAGTCCATGCGGTCGCAAAATGTCGGACACGACTGAGCGACTAACACTTTCAAGAATACTCAAAGGAGAAAGAACAGTTACTCCAATAAATGGCACTGGTAAAACAAGATAACTACAAACAAAGAAATGAAATCGGATTACTAGCTAACATCCCTCACAAAAATTAACTTGAATTAAAGATTCAAATACCTATATCCATAAAACTCCTAAAAGAAAACATAGGGGAAATATCCTTGACATTATTCTGGGCAACATTTTTTTTTTTTTTTTTTTGGAATGATACCAAATGCAGAGCAGCAAAAGTAGAGATAAACAATAAGAACTATAGCAAACTAAAAAGCTTCTAAATAGCAAGAGAAATAATCAACAAAGAGGCAACCTATGGGATGGGAGAAAATATCTATAAACTGTATACCTAATAAGGAGTTAATATCCAAAACATATGAAGGCCTTATACTACTCAAATAAATAAATAAATAAATTATCTAAGTTAAAAGTTGGCAGAGGACCTAAACAGACATTTTTCAAAAAAACATGTTTGGATAATTGATACCAGAGAAGATGTACATCAATAATCATCACAGAAATGCCAATAAAAGCCACAATGAGATACTGCCTCATACCTGCTAGAAAGACTATCATCAAGAAAGAAGATAAGTGTTTTCAAGGATATAAAGAAAAGGGAACCTTGTTCACTGTAGGTGAGACTACAAATTGGTACAACTATAAAAAGCAGTATGCTTATTCCTGAAAAACATACTCCAGCAATTCTACCTTTAGGTATGTATCTGAAGGAAATGAAATAAAAATCTCAATGAGATTTGCACACCTGTGATTGTTGTAGCATTATTCACTATAGGCAAGACATGAGAACAATCTTAGTGTCCACTCAAAAGTGAATCAAGAAATGTGATATATATTTAAAAAGGGTATTATTCAACCATGAGAAAGAAGGAAATGCTGCTATTTGTGGAAATATAGATGGATGTACCTTGAGGTGATTACACTGAGTGAAATAAATCAGAGAAAGATAAATACTATATGAGCTCACTTATATATGAAATATTAAAAAAAAAAAAAAAAAAAAAAAAACAACCAGACCACAGAAACTGGGAGTAAGACTAGAGGATGAAGAGTGGGGGATATGATGAGATGCTGCTACATGGATATGAGATTTCAGTTATAAGATGAATGTTAGGAATCTAATATGCAGGAAAGTTGACTATAGTAAACAATACTCTGTCATACACTTGAAAGTTGCCAAGGGAGTATACTGTGAATTTTTTCATGAAGAAAAAAACTGTTAAAAGTGTGATGTGATGGATATTGTTACAAAAAACCATGTCACACGCAAATATCACAAGCATTTTGTGAAATATAAAAAGTGACTCTTTGCAACTCCATGGACTGTAGCCTGCCAGGCTCCTCTGTCCATGGAATTCTCCAGGGAAGAATACTGGAATGGGTAGCCATTCTCTTATCCAGGGAATCTTCTTGATCCAGGTATCAAACCCAGGGCTCCTGTACTGCATGCAGATTCTTTTACCCTCTGAACCACCAGGGGAGACCCCTTGTAGTATACACTATATCAAATCATCATTATTGTATTCCTTCAGTTCAGTTCAGTTCAGTCATTCAGTTGTGTCCGACTCTCCACGACCCCATGAATCACAGCACGCCAGGCCACCCTGTCCATCACCAACTCCTGAAGTTCACCCAGACTCACGTCCATCAAGTCAGTGATGCCATCCAGCCATCTCATCCTCTGTCATCCCCTTCTCCCCCTGCCCCCAATCCCTCCCAGCATCAGAGTCTTTTCCAATGAGTCAACTCTTCTCATGAGGTGGCCAAAGTACTGGAGTTTCAGCTTTAGCATCATTCCTTCTAAAGAAATCCCAGGGCTGATCTCCTTCAGAATGGACTGGTTGAATCTCCTTGCTGTCCAAGGGACTCTCAAGAGTCTTCTCCAACACCACAGTTCAAAAGCATCAATTCTTTGGCGCTCAGCCTTCTTCACAGTCCAACTCTCACATCCATACATGACCACTGGAAAAACCATAGCCTTGACTAGATGAACCTTTGTTGACAAAGTAATGTCTCTGCTTTTGAATATGCTATCTAGGTTGGTCATAACTTTCCTTCCAAGGAGTAAGCGTCTTTTAATTGCATGGCTGCAGTCACCATCTGCAGTGATTTTAGAGCCCAGAAAATAAAGTCTGACACTGTTTCCACTGTTTCCCCATCTATTTCCCATGAAGTGATGGGACTAGATGCCATGATCTTAATTTTCTGAATGTTGAGCTTTAAGCCAAATTTTTCACTCTCCACTTTCACTTTCATCCAGAGGCTTTTGAGTTCCTCTTCACTTTCTGCCATAAGGGTGGTGTCATCTGCATATCTGAGGTTATTGATATTTCTCCCGGCAATCTTGATTCCAGCTTGTGCTTCCTCCAGCCCAGCATTTCTCATGATGTACTCTGCATATAAGTTAAATAAGCAGGGTGACAATATACAGCCTTGACGTACTCCTTTTCCTATTTGGAAACAGTCTGTTGTTCCATGTCCAGTTCTAACTGCTGCTTCCTGACCTGCATATAGGTTTCTCGAGAGGCAGATCAAGTGGTATGGTATTCCCATCTCTTGAAGAATTTTCCACAGTTGATTGTGATCCACACAAAGGCTTTGGCATAATCAATAAAGCAGAAATAGATGTTTTTCTGGAACTCTCTTGCTTTTTCTATGATCCAGCAGATGTTGGCAATTTGATCTCTGGTTCCTCTGCCTTTTCTAAAACCAGTTTGAACATCAGGAAGTTCACAGTTCACATATTGCTGAAGCCTGGCTTGGAGAATTTTGAGCATTACTTTACTAGTGTGTGATATGAGTGCAATTGTGCGATAGTTTGAGCACTCTTTGGCATTGCCTTTCTTTGGGATTGGAATGAAAACTGACCTTTTCCAGTCCTGTGGCCACTGCTGAGTTTTCCAGATTTGTTGGCATATTGAGTGCAGCACTTTCACAGCATCATCTTTCAGGATTTGAAATAGCTCAACTGGAATTCCATCACCTCCACTAGCTTTGTTCGTAGTGATGCTTTCTAAGGCCCACTTGACTTTGCATTCCAGGATATCTGGCTCTAGGTCAGTGACACCATCGTGATTATCTGGGTCGTGAAGATTTTTTTTGTACAGTTCTTCTGTGTATTCTTGTCACCTCTTCTTAATATCTTCTGTTTCTGTTAGGTCCATACCATTTCTGTCCTTTATCAAGCCCATCTTTGCATGAAAGGTTCCCTTGGTATCTCTAATTTTCTTGAAGAGATCTCTAGTCTTTTCCATTCTGTTTTTCCCCTCTATTTCTTTGCATTGATCACTGAAGAAGGCTTTCTTGTCTCTTCTTGCTATTCTTTGGAACTCTGCATTCAGATGCTTATATCTTTCCTTTTCTCCTTTGCTTTTCACTTCTCTTTTTTTCACAGCTATTTGTAAGGCCTCCCCAGACAGCCATTTTGCTTTTTTGCACTTCTTTTCCATGGGGATGGTCTTGATCCCTGTCTCCTGTACAATGTCACAAACCTCATTCCATAAACTTACACAATTTTATATGTTAATTATTTCTCAATGAAACTGGGAAAAAATAAAAATAAAAAGACTGAACTTATTCAAAGTATGTTTAAAAAAAAAAAAAAACGTCTAAGTATTATTATGCATTAGAAACACCACAGGGAAATCCCCACTTGTTTGAAGAATACTGGAATGGGTAACCTTTCCCTTTTCCAGGGGATATTCCCAACCCAGCGATTGAACCCAGGTCTCCTGCGTGGCAGATGGATTCTTTACCAGCTGAGCCACAAGGGAAGCCCATTGAAAAATAAACATACTACTAAATGATTCATGGTAAAGTAAAAGAAAAAAAAAACACAGAAAACAGGAAATGTTTTGTAGTAAATATGAATGGAAGCATAATTTATTCAAATTTGAATATGTGTATAAAGCTGAGAAAGTTCATAAAAAACTCACTCTTGTGGCATGGTGACGTGTGTGCTTAGTCACGTCTGACTCTGCAACCCCGCAGACTGTAGCACACCAGGCTCCTCTGCCCATGGAGTTTTCCTGGCAAGAATATGAGTGGGTCACCATTTTCTACTCCAGGGAGTGTTCCCTAACCCAGGGATCAAACCCATGTATTTCGCATCTCCTGTACTGGCAGGCAATCCTTTACTACTGGTGACCTTTACCAATGTGCCATGTGGGGAGGGTATCACTCTTGTAAATACCAACTATAAATTCTGGCTAAAATACAAAATTCAAGCACATGAGGGTTCTACAGGAAAATGAAATGCATGTAGATTTTGGAAAGGAAGCTATAAGTAGAGGAAGTGACTAGCAAAATTAAATCATCCATTTCTTTGACTTGGATCTACAGGCAGACTGAATCATAGTTGTATTTTACTGAGGTCGCTAAAACTTTGAGAGAAAATTCACCATCTTTCAGCACATAGTAATAAGAGAAAGAAGCCCAGAAAAGAGCCATTTGAGCATGAGAATCACTGGGTAAGATATAGCTGAAAAAGGAGAACCACTAACATATAAGGAGGTTAAAAACACTCTAAACTAGAATCTGAACAGCTCTTCTACAGGTGTAACAAAATCTATGCCTGGGTTTGATTCTACATTAATTATAAAAATCAAACACATCACCATTTTGAAGGAATATAACAGTATACATAGTCTCCACAACATAATCTTTTACAATGATCAGCATTCAATCTAAAATGACTTGACACACTAAATATTACAAGATTCAAGAGATGTCAACCCTGGTATCACTCAGATGATGGAATTATCAAACAAAATTATAAAGCACATATTATAACTGTGGTCGATGAGGTAAAGAAATGCAAACATTTATAATATATAAAATGATAAAAATATATAGCAAAAATAGATTTTTTTAATTGAAAATTTAAAAATTGAAATTTCCAATGACTAATACTAAAATTGAGTAAATTTCAAAACAGAATAGAGCAAAGAAAGAATTAAAGATAAATTGACCCAAATTATCCAAAGTGGGAAACAGTTCTAAAAAATGAATAAAACCTATGAATCTGTGGGAGTATGTTAAAATAAATGTACATGTACTTTGAGTACTATAGAATGAGAGCAAGAGAAAGGGGCTGAAAATTAGTTATTATGGCTAAAAGCTATCCAAAATTTGTAAAAGGCAAAAAAATTACAGATGCAAGGAGGTCAGTGAACCCAAAACAAAATAAATACCAAGAAAATTATTAGGCAAATTTTAGTCAAGCCATAGAAAATCAAAATGGAAAAAAAAAATTCTTGAAAGCAGCTAGAGGAAAATGACATACACAGAAACAATTCATTTTTGTTGTTTGTTTTCTAAACAGAGTTTATTCTTAGCATATGGCTTTCTATACAGCCACACCACAATTTGTACAGCTGTACATGGAGCTAAATGCACTCTCCCTTCCAAGATTGTACCTCAGAATAAGACAACAATATCTCTATAACAATATTTTAAATAAATGAAGGAAAGGGAAACTAACATGTGTCACACCTACCATCAAGGTCTACATATTTTTGAGAATTAAATAATCTTGTGAGGTCCACAGTGGCTAGTCATTTATTCAGTTCAGTAAAAGCTTTTATGAGCTGCCTTAAGAAGGGAGAGGGAGGTAAGGAAGATAGGAAAAGGGTCTGTTTTCTTCTGCAGACTTCTCATTACAAACATGGTGGATCATAAAACAACGGAACATCATTTAAATCCTTAAGAAAAATACAGATTTCATAATTTTTTGTCCATTAAAAATATCTATCAACAAAGAAGGCAAAATTAAGAGAATTTTAGGTCAGTTTAGCTGCTCAGTCATGTCCGACTTGTTGTGACCCCATGGTCTGCAGCACCCCAGGCTTCCCTGTTCATTACCAATTCTCGGAGCTTGCTGAAACTCATGTCTATCCTGTCGGTGATGCCATCCAACCATCTCATCCTCTGGCATTCCCTTCTCCTCCCGCCTTCAATCTTTCCCAGCATCAGGGTCTTTCCCAATGAGTCAGCTCTTCACATCAGGTGACCAGTGTTGGAGTTTCAGCTTCAGCATCAGTCCTTCCAATGAATATTCAGGACTGATTTCCTTTAGGATGGACTGGTTGGATCTCCTTGCACCCCTTTTAGGTAAAGGAAGACTAAAGCTACTATTCTCAATTGATTGACTTCCTAGGAATGCTAAACTGATTACTTCTGACTGAAAAGAAATAAAACCAACAGGAAGCAAGAGCTTAAATGAAAATCTTAGAAATATTTACTGTATATATACTTCCCTAGTAGCTCAGTTGGTAAAGAATCCACATGCAATGCAGGAGACCCTGATATGATCCCTGGATCAGGGGAGATCTCCTGGAGAAGGAAAGGGCTACCAACTCGAGTATTCTTGCCTGGGAAACCCCATGTACAGATGAGCATGGCAGGCTACCTTGGTGCTGGACAGGACTTAGCAACTAAACCACCGTCACTATTGTGTGTGTATATATACAAACACTATATATATATATATATATATATATATACACACACACACATACATACACACACACACACATATATATATATATATACACACACACCTCAGTAAATGTAGTTTTAAAAGCTGTAGGGATAGTTCAGAAATTGCTTAAAGGGTAATCACAGTCTGACATATAGTGTCAAAAGGAAAAAGAATTCTTATGAGTTTAAAGTATATCTGTTAAAATTGCCCATCTAATTTCTCAAGAGAATTTAGAGAGGACATGGAAACAAAGGATTTAAAATTTTTTCTATCTACCAAGTGGATTTATACCCCTTAATATTATTGGAATTAAAGCTACAATTTAATGATATTTCAAATACTGTGTTAGTCATCATACAGATGGTGTGTACATGATAGCCTGAGTGAATAGGTCCAATTTTCTCCAAGTTCAGTTTCTTTATAATAGACTTATAAAGCAAGAATGTAATGACTACTACATGGACAAAATAGCTATATTACAAAGGCTATCACAACATATATTTTTGTAAGAAACACTATCGAAAGAGACTGCTTGCTTTTACTGCAAAAAAAAAAAAAAAAAAAAAAAAGTCCATAATTGCAAGATACAGATTATTTAGTGGTATAATAAATTTGGAAATTCACTAACTATGTCCCTCATGATTTTATTCTTTGAATCTTTATGGTAACTGACTTATTAATAGTCTTCAACAGGGTTTATCTTTACACCAATGTTAATGAAAAACTTATTTTTCAGCATTCTCAAAAATACTTTATCAAAATACTCAAAAATACTTTATCAAATTTTTTTATATTCATGGTTTCCAATAAATTATATTGTAATGTGTGACTTCTACCTTATCTATTAAAATAGCTGAAGTGGAATTCAAAGTTTTATGTGTTTCTATTTTTCTATGGGTAGTCTACTTGCCTGCAGTTTTCATTAATGGTTTAAATTATGCTATATATTTAAATATCTGAAATACTGGGAAAAAGATTAGATATCTTTAATCATAGTGGAAAAACTTTCTCTTAGGCATCTCCAAAGACAGAATGAAACACCTTGGAAGATGTTGATGTTACCATCATTATAAATTATTTAACACCATCTTGAAACACCTGTAAAAACTCTGAATATGATAGTACATACCAAATAAAATATTTGAAGCTACTGTATTACCAATTTTAAAGTCTTTTTAACCTAATAGTCTATAGTTTTATAATGTAGCATTTGATATATCATTTAATACCTTCTAAAATTAACATGCTGATTTAAACTCTTATGTAACAATTCAAAGCAAAATCAATTAAAATAGTCCTTTCACTTATAGTCTCATACCCTTTTTTACTTTACAGATTACATTTTTTTTCTAGAATTTAATTTCTATTTCCTTGTTATATCTTCCCTTTCTCTTAAGTATCTCCTATTTTTTATTTTCTTAATACCTTAAATAAAACTCCTAGAGTCAAACATTTCTGTCAGTATAACTCAACCGTAAGGCTGTCTTTGAACCTAGTGGCTGGCAAATAGGGAATTATTAAATCTGTAAGTCTCATCCTTAAGGAATTTCACAATGGCTCTCATTTAAGTTAATTCAGCAAAGACTATCACTTTGTTCAGTAGGAAGCAGATCATGTTCAATAGTAAACAATTATTTATTAGAATATAGACATGCCCATTCATTTTCATATTATCTATGACTGTTGTTCTGCTACAATGGCAGAGCTAAATAGTTGCAGCAGAGACACATTTTACCCAAGGACTGAAATACTTACATCTGGACTTTTACAGAAAAGGCTTGCCAACTCTTTTTCAAAAGTAACCAATGGCATCTATTCCTTTAAACCAATAGGCAGTGTTTGTTTTGTTTTATTTTGTTTTTAATTGTGCTTTATTTTTGACCCTTATTGTGAGACTAAAATGCAGTAAGGATTTGAGAATAAGCATTAGAATTCTATATCAGGGGGATATTCCAAACTCTGACACTTGCTGCTGCTGCTGCTGCTAAGTCACTTCAGTCATGTCCAAATCTGTGCGACCCCATAGATGGCAGCCCACCAGGCTCTGCTGTCCCTGGGATTCTCCAGGCAAGAACACTGGAATGGGTTGCCATTGCCTTCTCCAATGCATGAAAGGTGAAAAGTGAAAGTGAAGTCGCTCAGTCCTGTCCAAGTCTATGCAACCCCATAGACAGCAGCCTACCAGGCTCCTCTGTCCATGGGATTTTCCAGGCAAGAGTACTGGAGTGGGATGCCATTGCCTTCTCCCTGACACTTGCTAGCTAAGTTGTTTGTTGAATCAGTTACTTACCTTCTTTAAAATTTGTAGTTGATATTTAAAATAGACAGTAACAACATTGACACAGATGGTTTTGAATATAGATGACATTATGATCCATATTCAACTCATGGCTTGGTAGACAGTAAAATCTTGGGAAATGCTATCTTGTTGTTAAACAAGGTACTGGAGGTTTGCTGAGTTTAGATGAGATTACTTTAGATCTCTCAAGTAATGAGAGATTACTTGATTAGATATTGAAGGACAGACTAAATCCTGGGCCTTAATCTCTCAAGCCAGTACAAAACCTACTTTAATTCCAAACTTTTCTAGACCCAATTGCTGTATTTGGGGAAAATCTCACATTAATAACACTGATATCCAATTTAGACAATACATCTTCCAACCCTTTAATTCAATTACCTCATACCTTTTGTTCTTTCTTGAAACCTTTACCCTCCCCTACTCTTTAACTCTTACCTAATGCCCTCTCTTGTAGTTCACTTAAAAAAATTTTTAAAAACTCATCTTCCCACCTAATTCCTAATTATTCACACATACAAGTTTTGTGTTCATTTCAGTGGTTAAAGAATCCATCTGCAAAACAGGAGACATGAGTTCATTCCCTGGGTTGGGAAGATCCCCTGGAGGAGGGCATGGCAACCCACTCCAGTATTCTTGCCTGGAGAATCCCACGGACAGCGGAACAAGGTGTGTTACAGTCCATGGGGTTACAAAGATTCAGACAGTACTGAAGCGACTGAGAACAATACTCAATATGCCCTGTCTGTGGCCAACCCCTCCCTTTGAAATCGGGATCCATTCCCTATTATCAACACAAGGATGTTGGTATGGTATTTAACACTCTCTCTATTGCTTTATTTTTTTGTTCTACATGAATCATTCTATGAGCAGAGAAACATGGTGAGATTATGTCCCAATAAGAGGAAAACCAAGTGCTTTAGTTCTCTGTATCTCTTCACTGTCATTTATTTTCTTCATAGTGCTTTACATCCAAATCCCCCTAATTTTTATATATTCATCAACTTCAATTGTTTTACCTCCTACTTTCTCTTAAACCCTCTTCAATCGAACCTATGTGTCTAATTCCTATGACACATTTTATTGTTCACAATAACTTTCACTTCATGAAGCTCAATAAATAACTTGCAGTACTTACAACATTCAGTTATGCAGCATTTGCTATAGTTGATCATTTCCTCTTTTTAAAGTATGTTTTCCTTCACTCTATACAACACTGTCTGTACTCTCTTGGCTTCTTCCGGCCTCATTATGTGTTTCTTTTCATTTAGTTTGCTGGATTATTTTCTTTTTAATTAGCAAGTGATAGAATTTCCCATGACTAACTCTTCAGGAACTCTTCTTTATTAAATATTTCTAGCTGCTTAATCTAAATAAGTTTCATGGATTGCTTTAAATACTAACTGTAGATTGAGCTTTTATCAAAAACTTTCTTATAGAGGACAATAATTAGATGCTGCTTTAATGAAAACAAAATAATCTACATGAGTGATGGGAAGGGAAATTGTCAAAAAACTATGCCATGTCTGCCATATTTATATTAAGCATCTTCCTTTTGATATCAATAAGCAAATCTAACCAGCATCTTCTGTACTATTTTCTAACTCACTAAATAAAAGTACTTACTCAGTTACTCAGACCCCAAAGCACCAAACAGAATTATCCTTGAATTGTCTTGTTCTCTCATAGTCTACATCTCTCTGCACCTTAGCATGCTTTGTCATCCTAATCTAGACTAGATCCCTAATATTATCAGTTTTCTATAATTTCTATACTCTTGTATTTGACCAAGCCAACATCACCTCCCATAACGATCTAAGACAGCAGTCCCCAAAGTTTTGGACACTGGGGATTGGCTTCGTGGAAGATAATTTTTCCACAAATGGGGGGAAGGGGAGATACATCAGATGGTAATGCGAGCAATGGGGAGATAGCTATTGATTACAAAATATTGATTCAAAGAATAAAAGCTCTTTTGTGACAAAAAGTATGGAGAGAATTCTGAGCACACTGTAATTAATCTTAAATATATCTGAAACATATTTTTTTCAAAAACCTCAGATTTAAGGGGAGAGAAAGCTTTAACTCAGCAGAGAAAAATCAGATGTGGGTAACACAAAACTGCGCAAAGATTTTTTTTGTCTATTGTTAAAAAATTATTATTTACTTACTTTGCAAAATCTCTATTGGAAATTTAGCAAGACAATTTTGATGCAAATAATTAAATAATTTATCTTTATCTTAGCAGTGGTAACATAGTAATAGCATGCCTTCAGAATGATCATGTTACTCATTTGCATTGACAAAAGAAGTTGACAGGAAATCACATTCTTTATATGACATAAATATCCTTTGCCCTAAATAGCCTATTGCTTTCAATTGTCTTTTGTACATATATATTCAAAATGAATCTTCCTGTGACATAAATTCCTTCATTAGTGTGACATGTTGTTTAATATTCCTAATTCATCATAGTTATTTTCCTTTTCAACATTTTATCTACTTATAGGAGACAAGATATCAAAGTATGTAATCCCTATAAGCCTTATTCTTCAGAATCCATCATGCATGCCATTACTGTCAAGAGTGTTTATAATAATACTTGAATTATTGGAATCATAAAAATAAACTTGCTTTCTAAGACCTCTGAAAAGGAAAGTAGTTCACCATATTTCATTATCTTAAAAAAAAATTAGTTTGACCCCCTTAGATAAAGAAAAATAAGGACGTATACAGGTATATAATCAGTCACATCCTTCAATTTCACTTTTATAGCTTGTAATAAGTAACTAATGAAAATAAAACTATATGTAGGGATGTTCATGTATAATTACATAATTGTATATAGTTCATCTATTCTTTAGGATCCTACAAACTATTCTACATGTTTTAGTTCCACATTTCCAATTGCTTATGAAAATATATTACTGCACAATCTGTTGTGCCCTCCAGTTCAACACATTTAAATTAGACTCATATTGAATCCTCATGGCCAGAACCTCTGACCTTCCTCCTTTATGGATTTACGATATGTCTCTAGTCAATCAAGCTCAAAATTATAAATTATTCTAAAATTCTTTCTTCATCTTAATAGCTAATATTTTATGAAGTAACGTAAAATATTTGAAATGTATCTATTAGCTCTGCTTTGTTTCCTATTCCTGTGGCTAATTTTCCAGTCCAAGCTATTTTCATATTTCTAGACTAATGCAAGTCTCTAATTGTTTTCTTGCCTCTAGCTTTCCTCCAACCTTCTCTGTACAATAATAATAAAAACAATTTTCTAAAGGGCAGGTTTTTATTTCATATTTTCTCAATTAATAGAATATAATGAATAAATGAATAAGGTTCAGACTCTTCTGTCTGAGATTAAACTGCCTTTATAGTTTAAAATTTTTTTCCTCTAAGTTTTATTTGTAACCAGTGCCCTTTAACCAACAATACGACCTAGGTCAACATGCTCTCCTAAGCCCTTAATACTTCTTGAAAACCATCTATATTTAGTATCATTTTTTCAGTGATGATTAGAATATAACACTAAAATAAACCTCAGAAAAATACATCACTAACACTTAACATCCTTAACATTTGGAAATTGGCTGTGTTTCATAATATAACACACATCACCCATCCGAGTTCCTTGAGCACATTTGAAAACTGAAATTTTGTTAGGTGATACAAAATGATATATAAGTGATATTAGAATTTGCTTTTAAATACGTTAAGGAGTTTTGATGTTTAACCAAAGACTAGATTTCTCTAAAGTAAAATTATGGACACTGTGGATTTGTTAAAATTATCTGATAGACAAATTATATGTCAAGATATAGTAAGGCAATATGAGATATTCTTTTCATTGTGCCCATATTAGCATATGAAACAGAAGCTACACTGTTAAAACTAGAATTTTTAATAAGAAAACTAAATTTTTGAAACATATACAATCACATTTCAATCATGTGTTATTATATCCCAGTAAATTACTATTTCTAAATATAATTTGTGTACATATAATTTTGGAGAAAATACAGCACAGTATAATATGCCATATAAATGGAAAGTTAGAATATTTAATTGCTAGAGTTAAATTTATTTCATCAATTGCTTGGTTTCCAGCAATATATAGCTTTTTTAATAAAACTACTAAAGTAGGGGTCATTTCAAAACATAATTTTTTTTCTATTGAATTTACAAAAACTCTTGGAGCTATTTCAGATGCATATCTGAGACACAAGAAAATTATTTTTGCTTATGTAGGTCACATTATTAGATTTAAATTTAATTTTTAGAATATGTTCTAGAAAATGGAAACAAAATATTTCATTACAAAATAGTATATGACATATATCTTATCTGGGAATTATTACAAGTCTGAGATGTATAAAATAGACAAATATTCTAAAAATAGAATAACACCACCAGGGATGGAGTCACTTGGTGTTTTTTAGTGATAGTGAAGACAATTTCATGTTTTGATTATGATCATTTTTTAACATCCTAAATTTAGTAAAAAAATATATTATCTTCTCTTACTACATATGAGAATATCCATTAGATGATAGCAGTATGTCTTCCTCAAAAGTATGAAAAACTGCCAGTGCTTTGAGAAACTGACCTTTTAGTTTTATAAGGATCAGAGACTGTCTCTTCAGGTCACTTTAGTAAATGAGCCCCAAGCACAAAGTATAATGTTCAGTTCAGTTCAGCTGCTCAGTCGTGTCTGACTCTTTGCGACCCCATGAATCGCAGCAGGCCAGGCCTCCCTGTCCATCACCAACTCCCGGAGTTCACCCAGACTCACGTCCATCGAGTCAGTGATGCCATCCAGCCATCTCATCCTCTGTTGTCCTCTTCTCCTCCTGCCCTCAATCCCTCCCAGCATCAGAGTCTTTTCCAATGAGTCAACACTTCACATGAGGTGGCCAAAGTACTGGAGTTTCAGCTTAAGCATCATTCCTTCCAAAGAAATCCCAGGGCTGATCTCCTTCAGAATGGACTGGTTGGATCTCCTTGCAGTCCAAGGGACTCTCAAGAGTCTTCTCTTGAGAGTTAGTATAATGTTAGTAAGTGCTAAATAAATGTGTCAAAATATGAATGATTATCAAAAAGCCCAAATGACACTAACAGAATTGATACCATATATAAATAAATGCGTACATAACTGACATAGATGGACTTTTTTTTAATGTTGCTAGTACCAATAATTGGAGAAAGAAATGGCAACCCACTCCAGTGTTCTTGCCTGGAGAATCCCATGGATGGAGGAGCCTGGTAGGCTGCAGTCCATGGGGTTGCAGAGTCGGACACGACTGAAGCGACGCAGCAGCAGTACCAATAATACATTTTTCTTCTTCTGATTTCATTTCTGAGTCTATGATCTTAGCATGTCTAACCTCATTACAACTCCGCTTCCTAATTCCTCTATTCTCGCCATCACCCTTAGTCTGATCAATTGAAGTGAACTTTTTTCCCACCAAATATTCAGCAAGACATGAAATATATATTCCAGAAGTTCCCCCAAAGTAAAACTTCAACTTGTTCCACTCTGGCAACTTGCTACTTTAATATTTATGACTATTTATATAGGATCTACATTGTCTTTGGTATTATAAGTAATCTATAGATGAATTAACGTGTACCAGGTTGCAGGCAAACTATGTCATTTTATATAAAGGACTTGAACATTTACAGATTTTGAGGCATGTGAGGGTGGTCTTGGAATCAATCCATCATGAGTACTGAGGGATAACTATATGCCCTTTTAAATTATATATTCTCTTCTAACATTAAAATTATAAATTTAAGCAAATTTGAAAACTGAAAAAAAATTTTTTTAATAAATAAAAACAACTGAAAAAGCAACTACTAGAAAATTGTATTGATATATTACGATGTAGAAAGATGTAAGTTTCATGACAATGATAGCAAAAAGGCAAAGGAAGAATGGAGCTATATAAGAGAAACTTTTCTTATACTACTGAACTTAATTAATATTAAACCAAACTAAATGTTATTGCATGTTAATTATAATCCCTAGGTAAGCACTACAGAAATAACAAAAAAGAAATACTAAAGAAGAAAAAAATTATATATGAGATAATAAGAGAATTCAAATGATATTGGGCTGGCCAAAAAGTTCATTTAGGTTTCTCTGTAACACCTTATGGAAAAAGCCAAATGACATTTTTGGTCAACCCAATACATTAGAAAACATTGATATAGCAAACAGTATTGGAAGAATAGAGGAACAAAAAAGACATTAAAATATACAAAATAATAATAAAATAACAGAAAAATTGTAACATAATTACATTAAATGCAAAAGGATTGAGAACTTGAATGAAAAAAGTAGAAAACTGGTGGAAGGTATAAACAAATATGATCCAAATATAAACTATCTATAAAAGACACAGTTTACACCCAAAAGTACAAATAGGTTGAAAAGAATGAAATGTTCCAAAAGTTTGTAATTATCATGAGATTGAAATACATTCACCAGGTGAATACATTTTTCTCAATCCTGTATGCTCATATACAGCAGATGTACTGTTTCCAAACTTATGCTATTTCTATCTCCAAACTTCCACTCTCCATTTTATTAAAATATCATTCCATTAGAAACAACAAGAATTGCAATGATTTAACTATATTGTATTTTTTCAAAATAATTGTAATAATTTCTAAAGAAAGTCTTCAAACAAACTTCAGCATCACTCATTCTAATAGCTTCTTTCTATTTTTTTTTAAATTTTATTTTATTTTTAAACTTTACATAATTGTATTAGTTTTGCCAAGTATCAAAATGAATCCGCCACAGGTATACATGTGTTCCCCATCCTGAACCCTCCTCCCTCCTCCCTCCCCATACCATCCCTCTGGGTCGTCCCAGTGCACCAGCCCCAAGCATCCAGTATCGTGCATCGAACCTGGACTGGCAACTCGTTTCATACATGATATTTTACATGTTTCAATGCCATTCTCCCAAATCTTCCCACCCTCTCCCTCTCCCACAGAGTCCATAAGACTGTTCTATACATCAGTGTCTTTTTTGCTGTCTCGTACACAGGGTTATTGTTACCATCTTTCTAAATTCCATATATATGCGTTAGTATACTGTATTGGTGTTTTTTCTTTCTGGCTTACTTCACTCTGTATAATAGGCTCCAGTTTCATCCACCTCATTAGAACTGATTCAAATGTATTCTTTTTTTTTTTTTAAACTTTACATAACTGTATTAGTTTTGCCAAATATCGAAATGAATCCGCCACAGGTATACATGTGTTCCCCATCCTGAACCCTCCTCCCTCCTCCGTCCCCATTCCATCCCTCTGAGTCGTCCCAGTGCACCAGCCCCAAGCATCCAGTATCGTGCATCGAACCTGGATACTCCATTGTGTATATGTACCACCGCTTTCTTATCCATTCATCTGCTGATGGACATCTAGGTTGCTTCCATGTCCTGGCTATTATAAACAGTGCTGCAATGAACATTGGGGTACATGTGTCTCTTTCCCTTCTGGTTTCCTCAGTGTGTATGCCCAGCAGTGGGATTGCTGGATCATAAGGCAGTTCTATTTCCAGTTGTTTAAGGAATCTCCACACTGTTCTCCATAGTGGCTGTACTAGTTTGCATTCCCACCAACAGTGTAAGAGGGTTCCCTTTTCTCCACACCCTCTCCAGCATTTATTATTTGTAGACTTTTGGATCGCAGCCATTCTGACTGGTGTGAAATGGTACCTCATAGAGGTTTTGGTTTGCATTTCTCTGATAATGAGTGATGTTGAGCATCTTTTCATGTGTTTGTTAGCCATCTGTATGTCTTCTTTGGAGAAATGTCTATTTAGTTCTTTGGCCCATTTTTTGATTGGGTCATTTATTTTTCTGGAGCTGAGCTGTAGGAGTTGCTTGTATATTCTTGAGATTAGTTGTTTGTCAGTTGCTTCATTTGGTATTATCTTCTCCCATTCTGAAGGCTGTCTTTTTCACCTTGCTAATAGTTTCCTTTGATGTGCAGAAGCTTTTAAGGTTAATTAGGTCCCATTTGTTTATTTTTGCTTTTATTTCCAATATTCTGGGAGGTGGGCCATAGAGGATCTTGCTGTGATGTATGTCAGAGAGTGTTTTGCCTCTGTTCTCCTCTAGGAATTTTATAGTTTCTGCTCTTACATTTAGATCTTTAATCCATTTTGAGTTTATTTTTGTGTATGGTGTTAGAAAGTGTTCTAGTTTCATTCTTTTACAAGTGGTTGACCAGATTTCCCAGCACCACTTGTTAAAGAGATTGTCTTTAATCCATTGTATATTCTTGTCTCCTTTGTCAAAGATATGGTGTCCATATGTGCGTGGATTTATCTCTGGGCTTTCTATTTTGTTCCATTGATCTATATTTCTGTCTTTGTACCAGTCCCATACTGTCTTGATAACTGTGGCTTTGTAGTAGAGCCTGAAGTCAGGTAGGTTGATTCCTCCAGTTCCATTCTTCTTTCTCAAGATTGCTTTGGCTATTCGAGGTTTTTTGTATTTCCATACAAATTGGGAAATTATTTGTTCTAGCTCTGTGAAGAATACTGTTGGTAGCTTGATAGGGATTGCATTGAATCTATAGATAGCTTTGGGTAGTATACTCATTTTCACTATATTGATTCTTCCAATCCATGAACATGGTATATTTCTCCATCTGTTAGTGTCCTCTTTGATTTCTTTCACCAGTGTTTTATAGTTTTCTATATATAGGTCTTTAGTGTCTTTAAGTAGATATATTCCAGAGTATTTTATTCTTTCCGTTGCAATGGTGAATGGATTTGTTTCCTTAATTTCTCTTTCTGTTTTCTCATTATTAGTGTATAGGAATGCAAGGGATTTCTGGGTGTTGATTTTATATCCTGCAACTTTACTATAGTCATTGATTAGTTCTAGTAATTTTCTGGTGGAGTCTTTAGGGTTTTCTATGTAGAGGATCATGTCATCTGCAAATAGTGAGAGTTTTTCTTCTTCTTTTCCAATTTGGATTCCTTTTATTTCTTTTTCTGCTCTGATAGCTGTGGCCAAAACTTCCAAAACTATGTTGAATAGTAATGGTGAAAGTGGGCACCCTTGTCTTGTTCCTGACTTTAGAGGAAATGCTTTCAATTTTTCACCATTGAGGATAATGTTTGCTGTGGGTTTGTCATATATAGCTTTGATTATGTTGAGGTATGTTCCTTCTATTCCTGCTTTCTGGAGAGTTTTTATCATAAATGGATGTTGAATTTTGTCAAAGGCTTTCTCTGCATCTATTGAGATAATCATATGGTTTTTGTTTTTCCAATTGTTAATGTGGTGTATTACATTGATTGATTTGCGGATATTGAAGAATCCTTGCATCCCTGGGATAAAGCCCACTTGGTCATGGTGTATGACCTTTTTAATGTGTTGTTGGATTCTGATTGCTAGAATTTTGTTAAGGATTTTTGCATCTATGTTCATCAGTGATATTGGCCTGTAATTTTCTTTTTTTGTGGGATCTTTGTCAGGCTTTGATATTAGGGTGATGGTGGCCTCATAGAATGAGTTTGGAAGTTTACCTTCCTCTGCAATTTTCTGGAAGAGTTTGAGCAGGATAGGTGTTAGCTCTTCTCTAAATTTTTGGTAGAATTCAGCTGTGAAGCCGTCTGGACCTGGGCTTTTGTTTGCTGGAAGATTTTTGATTACAGTTTCAATTTCCATGCTTGTGATGGGTCTGTTAAGATTTTCTATTTCTTCCTGGTCCAGTTTTGGAAAGTTGTACTTTTCTAAAAATTTGTCCATTTCTTCCACGTTGTCCATTTTATTGGCATATAATTGTTGATATCTTATGATCCTTTGTATTTCTGTGTTGTCTGTTGTGATCTCTCCATTTTCATTTCTAATTTTATTGATTTGATTTTTCTCCCTTTGTTTCTTGATGAGTCTGGCTAATGGTTTGTCAATTTTATTTATCCTTTCAAAAAACCAGCTTTTGGCTTTGTTGATTTTTGCTATGATCTTTTGTTTCTTTTGCATTTATTTCTGCTCTAAGTTTTAAGATTTCTTTCCTTCTACTAACCCTGGGGTTCTTCATTTCTTCCTTTTCTAGTTGCTTTAGGTGTAGAGTTAGGTTATTTATTTGACTTTCTTCTTGTTTCTCGAGGTGTGCCTGTATTGCTATGAACTTTCCGCTTAGGACTGCTTTTACCGTGTCCCACAGGTTTTGGGTTGTTGTGTTTTCATTTTCATTCGTTTCTATGCAAATTTTGATTTCTTTTTTGATTTCTTCTGTGATTTGTTGGTTATCAGCAGCATGTTGTTCAGCCTCCATATGTTGGAATTTTTAATAGTTTTTCTCCTGTAATTGAGATCTAATCTTACTGCATTGTGGTCAGAAAAGATGCTTGGAATGATTTCTATTTTTTTGACTTTACCAAGGCTAGCTTTATGGCCCAGGATGTGATCTATCCTGGAGAAGGTTCCGTGTGCGCTTGAGAAAAAGGTGAAATTCATTGTTTTGTGATGAAATGTCCTATAGATATCAATTAGGTCTAACTGGTCTATTGTATCATTTAAAGTTTGTGTTTCCTTGTTAATTTTCTGTTTAGTTGATCTATCCATAGGTGTGAGTGGGGTATTAAAGTCTCCCACTATTATTGTGTTAATTTCTCCTTTCATACTTGTTAGCATTTGTCTTACATACTGCGGTGCTCCCGTGTTGGGTGCATATATAATTGTTATATCTTCTTCTTGGATTGATCCTTTGATCATTATGTAGTGACCTTCTTTGTCTCTTTTCACTGCCTTTGTTTTAAAGTCTATTTTATCTGATATGAGTATTGCTACTCCTGCTTTCTTTTGGTCCCTATTTGCATGGAAAATCTTTTTCCATCCCTTCACTTTCAGTCTGTATATGTCCCCTGTTTTGAGGTGGGTCTCTTGTAGACAACATATGTAGGGGTCTTGTTTTTGTATCCATTCAGCCAGTCTTTGTCTTTTGGTTGGGGCATTCAACCCATTTACGTTTAAGGTAATTACTGATAAGTATGACCCCATTGCCATTTACTTTATTGTTTTGGTTTCAAATTTATACACCGTTTTTGTGTTTCCTGTCTAGAGAATATCCTTTAGTATTTGTTGGAGAGCTGGTTTGGTGGTGCTGAATTCTCTCAGCTTTTGCTTGTCTGAAAAGCTTTTGATTTCTCCTTCATACTTGAATGAGATCCTTGCTGGGTACAATAATCTGGGCTGTAGGTTATTTTCTTTCATCATTTTAAGTATGTCTTGCCATTCCCTCCTGGCTTGAAGAGTTTCTATTGAAAGATCAGCTGTTATCCTTATGGGTATTCCCTTGTGTGTTATTTGTTGTTTTTCCCTTGCTGCTTTTAATATTTGTTCTTTGTGTTTGATCTTTGTTAATTTGATTAATAGGTGTCTTGGGGTGTTTCGCCTTGGGTTTATCCTGTTTGGGACTCTCTGGGTTTCTTGGACTTGGGTGATTATTTCCTTCCCCATTTTAGGGAAGTTTTCAACTATTATCTCCTCAAGTATTTTCTCATGGTCTTTCTTTTTGTCTTCTTCTTCTGGGACCCCTATGATTCAAATGTTGTAGCGTTTAATATTGTCCTGGAAGTCTCTTGAGATTGTCCTCATTTCTTTTAATTCGGTTTTCTTTTATCCTCTCTGATTCATTTATTTCTACCATTCTATCTTCTAATTCACTAATCCTATCTTCTGCTTCTGTTATTCTATTTGTTGCCTCCAGAGTGCTTTTAATTTCACTTATTGCATTATTCATTATATATTGACTCTTTTTTATTTCTTCTAAGTCCTTGTTAAACCTTTCTTGCATCTTCTCAATCCTTGCCTCCAGGCTATTTATCTGTGATTCCATTTTAATTTCAAGATTTTGGATCAATTTCACTATCATTATTCGGAATTCTTTATCAGGTAGATTCCCTATCTCTTCCTCTTTGGTTTGGTTTGGTGGGCATTTATCCTGTTCCTTTATCTGCTGGGTATTCCTCTGCCTCTTCATCTTGTTTAAATGGCTGAGTTTGGGGTGTCCTTTCTGTATTCTGGCAGTTTGTGGAGTTCTCTTTATTGTGGCGTTTCCTCACTGTGTGTGGGTTTGTACAGGTGGCTTGTCAAGGTTTCCTGGTTAGGGAAGCTTGTGTCGATGTTCTGGTGGATGGAGCTGTATTTCTTCTCTCTGGAGTGTAATGAAATGTCCAGTAATGAGTTATGAGATGTCTATGGTTTTGGGGTGACTTTGGGCAGCCTGTATCTTGAAGCTCAGCGCTGTGTTCCTTTGTTGCTGAAGAATTTGGTTGGTATGGCTTGCCCTGGAACTTGTTGGCCCTTGTGTGGTGCTTGGTTTCAGTGTCGGTATGGAGGCATTTGATGAGCTCCTGTCAATTAATGTTCCTTGGAGTCAGGAGTTCCCTGGAGTCAGGGTTTGGACTTAAGCCTCCTACTTCCAGTTATCGGTCTTATTTTTACAGTAGTTTCAAAACTTCTCCTTCTATACAGCACCATTGATAAAACATCTACGTTAAAGATGAAAAGTTTTTCTACTGTGAGGGTCACTCAGAGAGGTTCACAGCGTTACATGGAGAAGAGAAGAGGGAGGAGGGAGTTAGAGGTGACCCAAATGAGATGAGGTGGAATCAATAGTGGAGAGAGTGGGCTAGCCAGTAATCACTTCCTTATGTGCACTCCACAACTGGACCGCTCAGAGATGTTTACGGAGTTATACAGAGAAGAGAAGAAGGAGGAAGGAGACAGAGGTGGCCAGAAGGAGAAGGATAAAAGGGGGAAATGAAAAGGAGGGAGACAGATCCAGCCAGTAATCAGTTCCCTGAGTGTTCTCCACCGTCTGGAACACACAGAAATTCACAGAGTTGGGTAGAGTAGAGAGGGGTTAGGGAGGAGATACAGGCGACCTGGTGGAGAAAACGGAGAGTCCAAAGGGAGAGCGAGCAGTCAAGCCAGTAATCTCGTTCCCTAGTGAAAAATGGGTCCTGAAGATTGGGTTCTTAAAGGTACAAAATTGGTAACAAATACATAAAAGCAAAAATTAAAAATCTAGAGTAGAGTTTGGAATTTCAAAAATACGATGTTAAAGAAAAGAAGAAGGAAAACAAAGAGAAAAAATGAACAAAGAAAAACAAACAAGGTCGCAAAAATTTTAAAGAAACTACAGGTACAAAATTGATAACTAATACCAAAAAGCAAAAATTAAAAATCTAGAGTTGAGTTTGGAATTTCAAAAATACAATGTTAAAAAAAAGAAGAAGAAAAATAAAGAGAGAAAACAAACAAACCAACAAAAACAATGTTGCAAAAATTATAAAGAAAATACAGGTACAAAATTGATATCAAATACCAAAAAGCATAAATTAAAATCTTGAGTAGAGTTTGGAATTGCAGATATACGATGTTATATAAAAGAAGAAGAGAAAGAAACAGAGGGGAAAAAAAAAGTCACAGAAATTATAAAAAAAAACTATAGGTACAAAATTGATAACATATACCAAAAGGCTAAAATTAAAAATCTAGAGTAGAGTTTGGAATTTCAAAAATACAATGTTAAAGAAAAGAAGAAAAAGAAAAAAAAAAAAAAAACACGGTCAAAAAATTATAAAATATATATATGAAGTTTGCTGAAGAAGAAAAAAAAATAGGGTCTTTTTTTTTTTGCAAAGTAATAGGTTATAAAAGTGAAAATTAAAGGACAATAGAGGACTTAAATTAAAAAAAAATTAAAAAAAAAGAAAGAAAGATTGATCGTAAAAATAGTAAAAATATATCTAGGACTTTCTCTGGTTTTGTTGTGAGTATTGTGGGTTCAGTTCATTTTTGGCTAGTTCCTTGGTCCAGCTTATATTTCTCAAGATCTATAGGCCCCTTCCTATGTAGTCCATAGTAACCACAGGGTTTTAATCTATGGCCTGTAGTGTCCAAGGCGTTTCCCTCTGTTATAGCTTCTTCTGTTTGCTGCTCTCTTCAGTGTCTGGTTTCCACCCTGACACAAAGGGGACGGTGGAGGACGTTTTTTTTTGTTTTTTTGTTTTTTTTAATTTAGGCTCACTTGTTCAGTCGCGCTGTGGGGAGGGAGGGAGGGATGATGCAAACAAATAACACTGGCGTGCGCTCGCAGTGCCTCAGCCACACTGGGTCTGCCCCCGCTCAAGGCGCGTGTAGCCTCCCTGCCCACACTGCTCGAGCTCTAGATTGTTCCCCTGGGAACAATCAGAGGCCGGCCCTGGGCTGACCTCCCAGGTCCAAGCCACTCAGGTTCAGGCACTCGGGTAGTCCTCAGAGGCGCAGACTCGGTTGGGCCTGCATTTTGTGCTCTTCCCAGGTCCGAGCAGCTCAGGTGATGAGGTGTTTGGCGAGCGCCAATGCTGCGACTTATCGTCTCCCCGCCACTCGGTTATCTGGGTGTAAAACCGGTGCACCTTCTCAGGCAGATGTTGACCGTCCAGACCCCCAAGAAGTTTTAGTTAGCAAAGAAGCCTGCTTACAGTTTTATAGATAGTGTCTCTCTCGGGCTGCGATTGCCTCCTTCCAGCTCTGGCTGCCTGTCACCGGAGGCGGAAGGTCTGCAGCGGGCTCTCTCTGTTCAGTCCTTTGTTCCGTGCGCGGGCCTGGCGGTGTCTTAGGTTAGGGCTGGCTTTTCGCGTGGTAGATATCCCACAGTCTGGTTTGCTAGCCCAAATTATTTCACTCAGATAGCGCTCAGGACATTCGGGCCAGATTCTTACTCTAAGCGACACAGCCCGCGCCACGCTTCCCTGCCCAGCCCCCGCTTGCTAATGGCGTGTGCAGGCGTCTGTGCTGCTTTTCCGCTGGGGGAGTTACCCTAGGGCTCGCAATCTGCGATTTTTAATTATTTCTTTTTTTCTCCCTGTTATGTTGCCCTCTGTGCTTCCAAGGCTCGGCACAGATTCGGCAGTGAGAAGGTTTCCTGGTGTTTGGAAACTTCTCTCTTTTTAAGACTCCCTTCCCAGGACGGAACTCCATCCCTCCCTCTTTTGTCTCTTTTTTTGTCTTTTATATTTTTTCCTACCTCCTTTTGAAGAGTTGGGTTGCTTTTCTGGGTGCCTGATGTCCTCTGCCAGCATTCATAAGTTGTTTTGTGGAATTTACTTGGTGTTTAAATGTTCTTTTGATGAATTTATGGGGGAGAAAGTGTTCTCCCTGTCCTATTCCTCCGCCATCTTGGCTCCTCCCCCTAATAGCTTCTTTCTAAATCAGACACATATACAGAGAAAGTTCAGAGAACTTCTGACTACCAACCCACATTTCAATGGACTTCATACTAAAATGATCTTTCAAGGATTCTGAATGACAGCTAGCACTCTACCAAAACTATACATATACTTTACTTTTTTGATCCTTTTGATAAGCAAGTTTATGTCAAAACCTTACTCATCACTTCGTTCAGTTCCTATCTAGAGGTGAACCGGCAACAGTCAATACACAGTAAGTGGATAATTATCAGAAACATTTGTGAGTGAATCAGTAACGATTTCCCCCCCTTGTTACAACCTATCAATGATTTAGAACCATTATAAAACAGAGTCCCAATATTTATGGATTAAGGGAAATGAGCTTGCTTACTTATTGAAATTATTCTGTTTATGTTCAGTGAAGGAAGTCTGATGTCTTTGTTCTTTGGAAATAACAAAGCTTGAATTCTACATATGACTTTATATTGTGAGCTGATACGGGCTTGGTCTCAAGCTGCTTCTCTTTTTCTTGGAAGCCACAAAATAGGTCACTTTGCCTTTGCACATTTGTATTTGAGATCTCTCAGTTTGAAAGACTTTTATTCAACACACTCTTCTAGACATAGAACATTTTAACTCCTTCTCTACTGGAGGAAGTGTGAAACCTTTGTTGAACATAGATTCAGACATTGGCATACATTTCTCGTATTCTACTTATGGATACATCCTTAATTGTGTTTTATAACTAATCTGCTAGAGTTAATTTTAGTTATGGAATTTCAGCCTCTTACAATGATAGCAAAAATAAAAAAATATATAAAACATATATATATTTCCTAAGCCAAAGAGTTTCAGGTCACAGGTTAAAAATATTGATTAATAATGTCTGAGTTTCAAAAACTTTTTTAGTATATAGCAAAACAATATAAATTATTTAAGTTCATTTTAATCAATAAACTTTCTTCTTCAATTCTCTTATTCAATGTTTTACTAAAATTCCCGGATAGAACATATAAACACTAAAGGCTGAAATATTTCCTCACAGAAACTGTCATCAGTATGAAATATTTATGACAAGAATTTTTCTTGAAAATCATATGTAATAAAAAACAGTCTAACTTTCATGAATTAAAAAAGTACACAGCTTTAATTTTGACTATGAATATGTTTTTGACATATTTCAACATTTTATCTTCACTGGTGTGAAGTAGAATATATGAAGTTAAACTCAACTTTCAAAAGGATGAATTTGAATGTCTAATATTTTTAGGAATGTTTGTACATGATTATCCTATCTTAAGAATGTTGAGCCTAATTAAAAGTGTTGAGGGATAATTCAAATACATTCTGTGTTTACCTTGAATTTTACATGAAATTTCCATGCAACTAACATATCCTGAGTGTTTAAATGACCCTATTCTCAAAATAGACCATATTGTGGCTGTTAGTCCCCTATTCCTATCCATTCTTTTCCACTTTATAAGGTAAGTCTGATTTTGTTTGTAAAGTGAAAGTCACTTGGTCATGTCAGACTCTTTGAGACCCCATAGACTACACAGTTGATGGAATTCTCTAGACCAGAATACTGGAGTAAGTAACCTTTCCCTTCTCCAGGGGATCTTCCGAACCAGGGATCAAACTCAGATGTCCCGCATTAAAGGCGGATTCTTTACCAATTGAGCCACAAGGATTTTGTTTGGGAGACATTAAACACAAAAATAACATTTTATTAGCCTCACTTATAATCAGTAATGACTATATGTCATATTTCAAGACAATGGCATATACCAGTGATTTCTGATTTCTGGTATAACTTTCTAGGAAATATTTAAGAGAGATTGGTAAATTAAAGTTTATAGCACCTCCAGATGCAATGCGAATGCAAATTCTCTCTAGGGGAAAAAAAAAAGTCAAGCAAATCCATTAGATCCAGTTTCAGATCAGATCAGATCAGTCACTCAGCCGTGTCCGACGCTTTGCGACCCCATGAATAGCAGCACGCCAGGCCTCCCTGTCCATCACCAACTCCCGGAGATCACCCAGTCCATCGAGTCAGTGATGCCATCCAGCCATCTCATCCTCTGTGGTCCCCTTCTCCTCCTGCCCCCAATCCCTCCCAGCATCAGAGTCCTTTCCAATTAGTCAACTCTGCACATGAGGTGGCCAAAGTACTGGAGTTTCAGCTTTAGCATCATTCCTTCCAAAGTAATCCCAGGGCTGATCTCCTTCAGAATGGACTGGTTGGAGCTTCTTGCAGTCCAAGGGACTCCCAAGAGTCTTCTCCAACACCACAGTTCAAAAGCATCAATACTTCAGCGCTCAGCCTTCTTCACAGTCCAACTCTTACATCCATACATGACCACAGGAAAAACCACAGCCTCGACTAGATGAACCTTTGTTGGCAAAGTAATGTCTCTGCTTTTGAATATGCTATCTAGGTTGGTCATAACTTTCCTTCCAAGGAGTAAGCGTCTTTTAATTTCATGGCTGCAGTCACCATCTGCAGTGATTTTGGAGCCCAGAAAAATAAAGTCTGACACTGTTTCCCCATCTATTTCTCATTAAGTGGTGGGACCAGATGCCAAGATCTTTGTTTTCCGAATGTTGAGCTTTAAGCCAACCTTTTCACTCTCCACTTTCACTTTCATCCAGAGGCTTTTGAGTTCCTCTTCACTTTCTGCCGTAAGGGTGGTGTCTTCTGCATATCTGAGGTTACTGATATTTCTCCTGGCAATCTTGATTCCAGCTTGTGTTTCTTCCAGTCCAGCGTTTCTCATGATGTATTCTGCATATAAGTTAAATAAACAGGGTGACAATATACAGCCTTGACGTACTCCTTTTCCTATTTGGAACCACTCTGTTGTTCCATGTCCAGTTCTAACTGTTGCTTCCTTACCTGCATACAAATTTCTCAAGAGGCAGATCAGATGGTCTGGTATTCCCATCTCTTTCAGAATTGTCCACAGTTTATTGTGATCCACACAGTCAAAGGCTTTGCCATAGTCAATAAAGCAGAAATAGATGTTTTTCTGGAACTCTCTTGCTTTTTCCATGATCCAGCAGATGTTGGCAATTTGATCTCTGGTTCCTCTGCCTTTTCTAAAACCAGCTTGAACATCAGGAAGTTCACGGTTCGCATATTGCTGAAGCCTGGCTTGGAGAATTTTGAGCATGACTTTACTAGCATGTGAGATGAGTGCAATTGTGCGGTAGTTTGAGCATCCTTTGGCATTTTCTTTCTTTGGGATTGGAATGAAAACTGACCTTTTCCGGTCCTGTGGCCACTGCTGAGTTTTCCATATTTGCTGGCATATTGAGTGCAGCACTTTAACAGCATCATCTTTCAGGATTTGGAATAGCTCAACTGGAATTCCATCACCTCCATTAGCTTTGTTCATAGTGATGCTTTCTAAGGCCCACTTGACTTCACATTCCAGGATGTCTGGCTCTAGGTGAATGGTCACACCATCGTTATTATCTGGTTCCTGAAGATCTTTTTTTGCTCAGTTCTTCTGTGTATTCTTGCCACCTCTTTTTAATATCTTCTGCTTCTGTTAGGTCCATACCATTTCTGTCCTTTATTGAGCCCATCTTTGCATGAAATGTTCCCTTGGTATCTCTAATTTTCTTAAAGAGATCTCTAGTCTTTCCCATTCTGTTGTTTTCCTCTATTTCTTTGCATTGATCGCTGAAGAAGGCTTTCTTATCTCTTCTTGCTATTCTTTGGAACTCTGCATTCAGATGGTTATATCTTTCCTTTTCTCCTTTGCTTTTGCTTCTCTTCTTTACACAGCTATTTGTAAGGCCTCCCCAGACAGCCATTTTGCTTTTTTGCATTTATTTTCCATGGGGATGGTCTTGATCCCTGTCTCCTGTACGAACCTCATTCCATAGTTCATCAGGCACTCTATCTATCAGATCTAGGCCCTTAAATCTATTTCTCACTTTCACTGTATAATCATAAGGGATTTGATTTAGGTCATACCTGAATGGTCTAGTGGTTTTCCCTACTTTCTTCAATTTGAGTCTGAATTTGGCAATAAGGAGTTCATGGTCTGAGCCACAGTCAGCTCCTGGTCTTGTTTTGGCTGACTGTATAGAGCTTCTCCATCTTTGGCTGCAAAGAATCTAATCAATCTGATTTTGGTGTTGACCATCTGGTGATGTCCATGTATAGAGTCTTCTCTTGTGTTGTTGGAAGAGGGTGTTTGTTATGACCAGTGCATTTTCTTGGCAAAACTCTATCAGTCTTTGCCCTGCTTCATTCTGTATTCCAAGGCCAAATTTGCCTGTCACTCCAGGTGTTTCTTGACTTCCTACTTTTGCATTCCAGTCCCCTATAATGAAAAGGACTTCTTTTTTGGGTGTTAGTTCTAAAAGGTCTTGTAGGTCTTCATAGAACCGTTCAACTTCAGCTTCTTCAGCATTACTGGTTGGGGCATAGACTTGGATTACTGTCATATTGAATGGTTTGCCTTGGAAACGAACAGAGATCATTCTGTCGTTTTTGAGATTGCATCCAAGTACTGCATTTTGGACTCTTTAGTTGACCATGATGGCCACTCCATTTCTTCTGAGGGATTCCTGCCCGCAGTAGTAGATATAATGGTCATCTGAGTTAAATTTGCCCATTCCAGTCCATTTCAGTTCACTGATTCCTAGAATGTCGACATTCACTCTTGCCATCTCTTGTTTGACCACTTCCAATTTGCCTTGATTCATGGACCTGACATTCCAGGTTCCTATGCAATATTGCTCTTTAGAGCATCAGACCTTGCTTCTATCACCAGTCACATCCACATCTGGGTATTATTTTTGCTTTGGCTCCATCCCTTCATTCTTTCTGGAGTTATTTCTCCACTGATCTCCAGTAACATATTGGGCACCTACTGACCTGGGGAGTTTCTCTTTCAGTATCCTATCATTTTGCCTTTTCATACTGTTCATGGGGTTCTCAAGGCAAGAATACTGAAGTGGTTTGCCATTCCCTTCTCCAGTGTACCACATTCTGTCAAATCTCCATCATGACCAGCCCACAGGCATGGCTTAGTTTCATTGAGTTAGACAAGGCTTGGTCCTAGTGTGATTAGATTGATTAGTTTTCTGTGAGTATGGTTTCAGTATACCTGCCCTCTGATGCCCTCTTGTAACACCTACCATCTTACTTGGGTTTCTCTTACCTTGGGCGTGGGGTATCTCTTCACGGCTGCTCCAGCAAAGTGCAGCCATTGCTCCTTACCTTGGATGAGGGGTATCTCCTCACCAGTTTAGCTGAGTATTATCTAAACACAAAACAAAACAATAACCCTACAAATACAAAACTAAGTGCAAGTTTCAAAAGAAATTATTCAAAATCCTATCTCCAAAGGCATCAAGTATTGGACTTTAAAAAGCAAATAGAATATAAATGACCATAAATAGGCATTACCTAGATAAATAAAATATGATTAAAATTGACAAAGAAACAAGATGTTATTATACATAACCGGTCAGACTTTCCGAGAAGGCAATGGCACCCCACTCCAGTACTCTTGCCTGGAAAATCGCATGGACGGAGGAGCCTGGCAGACCTCAGTCCATGGGGTCACTAAGAGTCCGACAGGACTGAGTGACTTCACTTTCACGCATTGGAGAGGGAAATGGCAACTCACTCCAGTGTTCTTGCCTGGAGAATCCCATGGATGGGGGAGCCTGGTGGGCTGCCATCTGTGGGGTCTCACAGAGTGGACACGACTGAAGTGACTTAGCAGCAGCAGCAACAAGCAGACTTTTGAAATTAAGTTTTGGAAATGGAAAATATAAGCATTATCATTAAAAAGTTGAGGGATGCCTTATATAGCAAAATGAACACAACTGAGGAGAATGTTTATAAACTTGAAGATAGATTGGAATATGTTGCCCATAGTGCAGCATAGAAAGACAGGGAGATATAAAATATGAATAAACAAATGTGATTCAAAATTAAATACCAGAAGATAATGGAATTTTTTTTTTTTGATTAGTCAAAATCTTATGGTTAGCCATGCAGTCCTTCAAATGTAAAGGATAGGGATAAGGATCTGACCTTTGAGAAATCTGAAGCCAAGAGTGTGTGACTAAAATTGCCTTCCTTGATGTTAGAGGAAAGAGAGAGAGAAAATTTAAAAAAAAAAAAAAAAAAAAAAAAACCTTTTACAAAGAACCTGTATTTCCAAAATTTGGAGAAAGATGGTGGGTTAGCTTCTCATAGATGAGTGTGGAGCCAACAAAAAAAAAGAGCTGAAACAGGTCTATTTAGGGGAAAAAACTGAAAGGCAAGAACTGCTGGAAGAACAAGATAACCCTTGAAAGGAGTGAATCACTGGAGACCAATAGTTAAAGAGGAAATTTTAAGTCTGAGAATGTTTTACTCCAAGTGAAGGGAAATTCTAATGAAAAAGTCTGAGTGGAGTAGGTATGTCCAAAAGAACAGAAGAAAGAAAGAATCAAAAACTGTGACATTAAGGTACAGAAGGAAGCAGCACATTAAGGTAAAGAATACTTTGGCTTTCTTCTTACTTCCTCTCTTTTTGAGCTCCAGCTCGCAGGGTCCAAAACAATGATAGTCAGTGGAGAAAAATGTGGAGCATGTGAATCTTTCCCACTGCAAGTGTTTCAGACTTGAAGTAAAACTGAACTGGAAAAGGTTATAAGTTATAAAATGAATGAAAGTTTGAAGTTCTGTAATTGTTCTGTTTAGACTGGAGTTTTATTAAGAGCTTATTATTTGAATATTGTTAAATACTTTTTCAACAAAGGTCAAGGAAATATTTTTCTAAAAGATGCCAATAGCAACTAGAGGAAAAGAATCAACTACTTTCTGCCTATACCCTATTTAGTCAATCTACTGTAATAAGCTGGTTTTATCACACATCACCCACACCTTGTTGGGCTTACGAAGTTGGGTGGGAGTGCAGAGAGTGGCTGGGACAAAAGGAAGGAACAATCCAACCTCTCTTTAGTCTTTTAAAATTAGTAACCATATATTAATCATTTATTCACTCTGTGACTACAGATTCTTTCTGCTTTAATTTACAAATTCTAACAAAACAGTAGTGGCATGTTTTAGTCAATCATTTCTGTTTAAACTTTATCACAATAAAAGCAAAAGAGCTGTTATTTAAAATGAATGAAATACCATTATTTCTCAAAATTACTTTTAATGATTTTCTTTACCATTTCGCAATTTAGAATTATTATTTGAAGGAGAATTTTAACGATTTTTTTTTTACAGTTATCAAACTGACATATTTGTGGTAGAAAAATTGGGAAGAACTGAAAAGCAAACAGTTGTAATTTCCCACTGGTTCTAATTTTACCCACCAGAAATATGCAACCTTAAGGGTCTCAGAATAAATGTTCCTCAAGTTTGAAGAGAACATATTTTTGTACAGTCATATAATAGTATTGTAGGGCTTCCCAGGTGGCACTAGTGGTAAAGAACCTCCCTGTCAATGCAGGAGATAAAAGAGACTCGCCAGGGTCCTCTGTCCATGGAATTCTCCAAGCAAAAATAATGGGATGGGTTGCTGTGCCCTCCTCCAGGGGATCTTCCCGACCCAGGGATCGAACCCACATCTCCTGCAGCTCCTGGGTTGCAGGTGGATTCTTTACCACTGACCCACCCAGGAAGCCTGGGCTACATCCACTGTGTTTCAGAAAATGACTTTTCGTATATTACAAAATGCTTGTGACAAGTTTAGTTAACAATATCTATCCAAAACTGATCCATGCAAAACTGATCTTCCTGCATTTGCTGTTTCTGTTGATGATACTGCCTTCTAACTGGCTGCCCTTATCTGTAACTTTAGATATCCTCTACATTGGAAAAGACTCTAATGCTGGGAGGGATTGGGGGCAGGAGGAGAAGGGGAAGACAGAGGATGAGATGGCTGGATGGCATCACCGACTCGATGGACGTGAGTCTGAGTGAACTCTGGGAGTTGGTGATGGACAGGGAGGCCTAGTGTGCTGCGGTTCATGGGGTCGCAAAGAGTTGGACATGACTGAGCAACTGATCTGATCTGATCTGATCTGACTCCATTCTTCTTCCAACGCCATATTTAATTTACCAAGTTCTGTTGATACATAACTATCTCTCAGATCATTTTTTAATTTTTGTTCTGTGTCAGTTTCCAAACTATCATTTTGCTTCCTGTCTCTGGTTAGCAGACAAAATCAGCAAAAAGAAACTACTTGGATTTCCCATTAACATCCCTTTGCATATACTGTTGCTCTTTCTAAATTGCCCTTCTTTTTTCTACCTGTTGGTTTTTGTTTATCTCCAAATTCTACTTCAAGCATCATTCCCTCCTCCTTTCACTTACAAAGGAAACTGATGACTTTTCCCTGTTATCTTTGGGCTTTTCACATGCTCTCAGAAAATGCAACAGTAGAGGATAGTAGCATATTCAGTGACTTCATGATCTATGTTTCCTTATCTCTCTGACCAGACACAGACTGAAAATTTGGAAGTCATAGTGTATTTTCCTCACAACTACTACCATACAGAAGCGTATTCTTATAGGCTAGCACTGGATTTCAACCTACTGCTTTCTTTTCCTTTACAAATTGTATTTGTCCAGGTTTAAAAGCTGAATCAATTTTGTTTAGGTAACAAATAAATATATGTGCATTTACAAATTTATTTCACTCTTTTCTATTCCATTTGCTAATATCTAGCTCAACAGCAAATTTGATGAAAACTAGTAGTAACATATTTTGTGAAACATAATCCCATCTATATTGTCAAATAGCTGCTCTGAAATCAGACATAAGTACTATATTTTCTTATATTTCCAAGCACTATTTCTCCTAAATTTATGAAGCATTCTGTGATGTTTCCTTACTTGTTATTCTAGATCAAATATATCACTCTGTCAGAAATAACAGAACTCCAGCAAATTCCTGCAGATATCTAATAGTTTCAGTTTAGTTAGTTTAATTGGGTTATAATTGACTGGCTTAATTTCTTTTAAGCCTCAGCTTTTGCACTTTCTCTTTTCTTTTTAAGATAATGTTTTGCATTTTATGTGGTTTAGAGTTGTCAAATGTTTCCACTTATATTTTCATTTTCTCTTTCTCCAATATTAAATCACATTGAAAATATTGCCAATGGTTAACATAAACAGCAAGGAAAATAATAAATTTAGTGAAGTGTTCCTTCTTCCTTTGAAATATTTTAAGAAATTCTCTACTTCCTGAGGATCTATTATTGCTTTCAAAACTATGAATGTTACAACATAGGAGAAGGAAGCCATATTATGTCAACAAAATTCTCCAAACTTCAGTTTTCTGCCTCCTGCATTTTCAGTGATTGAACTGAGAAACACACAGTTAACAGCATTTACCAATTTCTGAGCTGGTTTTGACATGCCTATCTTTCAAAACTCCCTTGAATCTGGCTTATTTTACTGTAAGAGTAAACGTGAAAATATTTTCCTCATTCAATGCACAGCTATGTTTAGAAAGCTTATTTTTTAGCTACACTGATTATTTTTGACCTTAATTTTTTTTTTCCCTAGTAACATCAGGCTAACCTCTGTCCCTTGTAACTCTATTTAAAAAAGATAATTTGATGTCTTATGGCTTTCCACTTGCTTGCTGTTTCTTTCCTTATTTATTTTGAGAGATGAACAAGACATACTTTTTATAGTATACAATTGTGTTTCCGACAGTCTTTTGTTACTAATTCTTTAACTGTTAACAGGTATTTTTTTCATTTCATTTTCTCTTCCCTTTTCACACAGTTCCTCCTATAATACAGTCTCAAGTGAAAACTTTCTCTCTTTTTTAAAACCTAACTGCAGCCATTTCTACTGCAGGACCATTTTCACTTCCTTTCCCACCCACCTCCATCATTTTTAGCAAGACTCAGGGCAGAACTTTTCACAATGGATCAGATCAGATCAGATCAGTCACTCAGTCATGTCCGACTCTTTGCAACCCCATGAATCGCAGCACTCCAGGCCTCCCTGTCCATCACCAACTCCCGGAGTTCACTGAGACTCACGTCCATCGAGTCAGTGATGCCATCCAGCCATCTCATCCTCTGTCGTCCCCTTCTCCTCCTGCCCCTTATCCCTCCCAGCATCAGAGTCTTTTCCAATGAGTCAACTCTTCACATGAGGTGGCCAAAGTTCTGGAGTTTCAGCTTTAGCATCATTCCTTCCAAAGAAATCCCAGGGCTGATCTCCTTCAGAATGGACTGGTTGGATCTCCTTGCAGTCCGAGGGACTCTCAAGAGTCTTCTCCAGCACCACAGTTCAAAAGCATCAATTCTTCGGTGCTCAGCCTTCTTCACAGTCCAACTCTCACATCCATACATGACCACAGGAAAAACCATAGCCTTGACTAGATGGACCTTTGTTGGCAAAGTAACGTCTCTGCTTTTGAATATGCTATCTATGTTGGTCATAATTTTCCTTCCAAGGAGTAAGCGTCTTTTAATTTCATGGCTGCAGTCACCATCTGCAGTGATTTTGGAACCCAGAAAAATAAAGTCTGACACTGTTTCCACTGTTTCCCCATCTATTTCCCATAAAGTGGTGGGACCGGATGCCATGATCTTCCTTTTCTTAATGTTGAGCTTTAAGTCAACTTTTTCACTCTCCACTTTCACTTTCATCAAGAGGCTTTTGAGTTCCTCTTCACTTTCTGCGATAAGGGTGGTGTCATCTGCATATCTGAGGTTATTGATATTTCTCCTGGCAATCTTGATTCCAGTTTGTGTTTCTTCCAGTCCAGCGTTTCTCATGATGTATTCTGCATATAAGTTAAATAAGCAGGGTGACAATATACAGCCTTGACAAACTCCTTTTCCTATTTGGAACCAGTCTGTTGTTCCATGTCCAGTTCTAACTGTTGCTTCCTGACCTGCATACAAACTTCTCAAGAGGCAGATCAAGGTCAATGAAAACTAAGACTAGTATTTCCCTAGTTGCATTTCTCCCTCACCAGTTAGAAAAGGAAAAAAAAAAAAAAAAAAGATTGCTAGAAGTGAGATTAGTCTTTCCTCAAGGTATTGGTTATCTACAGCTTTGTTACCAAAATGTGACAAATTTAAGCACTTAAAAACACATGTGTTATCTCATAGTATCTGTGGATCAGGCTTCTGGGCACTGTTTACCTGTCCTTTCTTCCAGATCTCACAAAGTTGCAATCAATGTGTCCATCAAAACTAGAGTCTAATCAAAGGTTTGATTTGGGAAAGAGTTGCTCCTTGCTGGGCAAAGATTATTTCCTTCTTCCTAGCTATTAGTCACAGGCTATCCTTAGTTCCTTGCCATATGACCCTTTCCACATGGATGCTCACATTAGGCCAGTTTGTTTCTTAAAAGCAGGTGAGGGAGAAAGGCTTTCCTTGAAAGATGGGTGACAAGCTCATGTACTGTAATAAAGTTCACATCATCACATACATCCTCTTGTCTTCACAATATTCTATTATTAATAAAAATAATGCACAGGTCCTAACCGTGACAGTGTGATCACTCACCTAGAGCCAGACATCCTGGAATGTGAAGTCAAGTGGGCTTTAGGAAGCATCACTACAAACAAAGCTAGTGGAGGTGATAGAATTCCAGTTGAGCTATTTCAAATCCTGAAAGATGATGCTGTGAAAGTGCTGCACTCAATATGCCAGCAAATTTGGAAAACTCAGCAGTGGTCACAGGGCTGGAAAAGGTCAGTTTTCATTTTAATCCCAAAGAAAGGCAATGCCAAAGAATGTTCAAGCTACTGCACAGTTGCCCTCATCTCACACATTAGCAAAGTAATGCTCAAAATTATCTAAGCTAGGTTTCAACAGTGTGTAAACCAAGAACTTCTAGATGTTCAAGCTGGATTTAGAAAAGGCAGAGAAACCAGAGATCAAATTGCCAACATACATTGGATCATAGAAAAAGCAAGAGAATTTCAGAAAAATATCTAATTCTTCATTGACTATGCTGTGTTATCTCAACAAACTATGAAAAATTCTTCAAGAGATGGGAATACCACCTTACCTGCCTTCTGAGATATCTGCATGCAGATCGATAAGCAATAGTTAGAACTGAACATGGAACAATAGACTGGTCCCAAATCGGGAAAGGAGTATGTTAAGGCTGTTTATTGTCATCTTGCTTATTTAACTTATATGCAGAGTACATCATGAGAAATGCTGGGCTGGATGAAGCACAAGCTGGAATCTAGAATGCCAGCAGAAGCATCAATAACCTCAGACAGGCAAATGACACCACCCTTCTGGCAGAAAGCAAATAGGAACTAAAGGGCCTCTTGATGAAAGTGAAGGAGGAGAGTGAAAAAGTTTGCTTAAAATTCAACATTCAGAAAACTAAGATCATGGCATCTGGTCCCATCACTTCATGGCAAATAGATAGGGAAACAATGGAAACAATGAGAGAATTTATTTTGGGGGGCTCCAAAATTACTGCAGATTGTGACTGTAGCCATGAAATTAAAAGATGCTTGCTCCTTGAAAGAAAAGCGCTGAACAACCTAGACAGCATATGAAAAAGCAGACACATTACTTTGTCAACAAAGGTCCATCTAGTCAAACTATGGTTTTTCCTGTGGTCATGTATGGATATGAGAGTTGGACTATAAAGAAAGCTGAGTGCCAAAGAATTGATGCTTTTGAATTATGGTGTTGGAGAAGACTCTTGACACTCCCTTGGACTGCAAGGAGATCAAACTAGTCAATCCTAAAAGAAATCAGTGCTAAATATTCTTTGGGAAAACTGATGCTGAAGCTGAAACTCCAATACTTTGGCCACCTGATGCAAAGAACTGATTCATTGGAAAGACCCTGATGCTGGGAATGATTGAAAGCAGGAGGAGAAGGGGAAGACAGAGGATGAGATGGTTGGATGACATCACTGACTCAATGAATGTGAGTTTGAGCAAGCTCTGGGAGTTGTTGATGGACAGGGAAGCTTGATGTGCTGCAGTTCATGGGGTCACAAAGAGTCGGACGCACCTGAGTGACTGAACTGACAGGTCCTATCAAAGCTCAGGGTGAGAGAATTTCACATGAACTTCAAGACCAAGCAGTAGAAATCTTGGGGACTATCTGTGAGCCTGTCCACCACAATGGATACAGTAAAATTTCTGGGTATTAATATTCTGGGCTTCCCTTCTAGCTCAATTGGTAGTAAGTCTGCCTTCAAAGCAGGAGACCCGGGTTCGATTCCTGGATGGTTCCTTTGGAGGAGGAAATGGCAACCCACTCCAGTATTCTTGCCTGGAGAATCCAATGGACAGAGGAGTCTGGCAGGATATAGTCCATGGGGTCACAAAAATGGACACGACTTAGCGACTACAATGCACCATCACCAAAGTTCTTGGATTTTTAAAATAGTTTCTCTTTGATTGTGTTTGCCTATCTGGTGATAAAAATAGTGATTTACAGAAATATCCCTGGAATTTGGGAGTAATACCTGTGGCTCAGATGGTAAAGAATATGCCTGCAATGCAGGAGACATGGGTTTGATCCCTGGGTCAGGAAAATCCCCTGGAGAAGGAAATGGCTCCCCGCTACACTGAAGCCTGCTGGGCTCTGTCCAGAGAAGTCCATGGACAGAGGAGCCTGGCAGGCTACAGTCCATGGAGTCACAAAGAGTTGGACACTACTGAGCAACTAACACTCCCTTTTCACCTGAACAAGAGCCAGCTCATTCTTCCTATAGAGATTTCAGAATGTAAGAGGCTTGCTACTCTTGAAAGAACACTACCATTCTGGTCCTTCATGGCTCAAAGAAAGAGAAACAATACCTGATAGTTCAATGGAAAGGAAGAAGACATTAGCTAAGAAGGAAGAGTTTTAGGACTTGCCAGGCATTTGCCTGAGAAAGCAATGCCACATGTATTCAGAGAAGATAGAATATGTATCCCTATAGCCATTATCATCAGTATGGAAACCAAATAGTTAACCCCTCCAGCAGTTGGAGAAGCAAAGTAATGTCCCTCAAAAGCCACACAAGTCCCTGATTCTTCCATGAGCCATCATCTTAGTTAAGAAGTTTCTACTATTTTATTATCCTCATTGCAAGAATCCGTCTGGGGGTTGAGGGTCAGAAATAATCAGGAGAAGAGAAAATGCTTGGAAGAGTGAATGGTAAGAGTATAAGAGTTGGATACATTTCACTGAATAGTTGCCAAATGAAATTTGAAAATTAAAATGAAATTTTAATAAGCACAGTGGTTTAAAATTGCTGTACTGAGAACATTTTACCAAATAACAACATTAAATTGTGGATAATTTCACCCCTATTAAACAGGAGGAACAAACCTAAGGGTTTGTTAAAGAATGGAGTTTTAAGAATAAAAAATATTCATATTTATTTTAAGTAGTTCTTTTTATCAATTCTGATACAAATCTATGACTTTCAAATTAACCTATGATTTAGTGATCATATATCTGTTTTCTCTGTTTTTCAAAGCCACAAATATATGCTGATATAAAAATCTCTTTGGTATAATCTTCATTAGACACAGATATACATAAGTATAAAGAATATTCATTTGACTCTATGTATTCATGGCTGCTCTCATGACACAAATATACTTGTGATAGGCTTTCTTTACTCCAAAAGAGGATAATTAATCATGAGATATTAATAACTTTATTATATTCAGCCTTATTTCATATTCAAATAATCACATTGGAAATCTCATGAATAGCAATGAAGTTGATCTCTTTAAATAGGAAGTTGTCATCAGAGGAAGTGACAAAATTCTAAATATGTTAAGACACTTTATTCTCATCCTCCTTGATAATATTAAGCCAATGCAGATAGAGTCTGGAATAAAAAAGAAAAATAAAATACTATATTTCTTGAATTCAATCATGTTTCTTCCAATACTTCTTTTAAATACATCCATACATTTCTAGAATTTTCAGCATGTTCTCCGATACCAAAGCACTTGTGAAGGCATTACTAATATCCATCAAATTATCCAGAGGTTCACTCATTATTATTTCCCCTGAATGTGGTCAGATGAAGGATTGCCTTTAGATGTTCTGGTGACTTATATGTTCTCCCTGTATGGCTATTTTTCTTTTTTAAGTTATCTTTTTCACCTCTTTGGTTAGAAGAAAGTCAACAGATAGCCAAGGAATCACAAGAAAGATCAGCTTTCTGTTTATTCTATTCTAACTTTTCACACACTCACACTGCCAGCTGTTTCCACATCTTACTTCTTAGTTTGGATGTTTACTATAATGTGCCTACAACTGCTGCAGGAAAAATGAGTCCCAGGTTCTATCCTCGCCCTCTTGAACAGGAGGATTTGCCAATGTTCCTTCTCAACTTCTCCGTCTCGCACCTTTTTCTTTTCTTCCCAAAATCATCTTTCAGTGTTTCAATATTCTTTACTATTACTGTTGGCTATTATTTATCTTTTTTTATTCATTTTCTCACAGGTGGTACTTAAGTCTTTCCAAAAGAGTAACAGAAAATTTAATTCCAATATTTTAAACAAGAACAATTTAGGCATAGAAAAATAGTTTAATCTAAAATGTTTAACTAGCAAGACCAGGTGCAAATCATAGATCTTTGAACCCTCAGTTCCATTCAATTTTAATTTGTCAGTGCTAGTTCCTTCTTTATGATACTTCAGAGCATTCCTGTGAGGAAGCTGAATTACAAGCAATATGAGAGCCATTTCCAAACAGAGGCGTAGACGCAAAGGAATCAATTAACCTGTGATTGGAGAAATCACAGAGAATAGAATATTCCATCAACCAAACAATATACCATCATAGTAGGTACGAGTGAATTCTGATTAGAAAAAATTGGAATGAATTTTATAGCAAGAACCTCATTAGTTCAGTTCAGTTCAGTTCAGTCGCTCAGTCATGTTCGACTCTCTGCGACCCCATGAATTGCAGCACGCCAGGCCTCCCTGTCCATCACCAACTCCCGGAGTTCACTGAGACTCACGTCCATCGAGTCAGTGATGCCATCCAGCCATCTCTTCCTCTGTGGTCCCCTTCTCCTCCTGCCCCCAATCCTTCCCAACATCAGAGTCTTTTCCAAAGAGTCAACTCTTCGCATGAGGTGGCCAAAGTACTGGAGTTTCAGCTTTAGCATCAGTCCTTCCAAAGAAATCCCAGGGCTGATCTCCTTCAGAATGGACTGGTTGGATCTCCTTACAGTCCAAGGGACTCTCAAGAGTCTTCTCCAACACCACAATTCAAAAGCATCAATTCTTCGGTGCTCAGCCTTCTTCAGAGTCCAACTCTCACATCCATACATGACCACAGGAAAAACCATAGCCTTGACTAGATGAACCTTTGTTGGCAAAGTAATGTCTCTGCTTTTGAATATGCTATCTAGGTTGGTCATAGCTTTCCTTCCAAGGAGTAAGCGTCTTTTAATTTCATGGCTGCAGTCACCATCTGCAGTGATTTTGGAGCCCAGAAAAATAAAGTTTGACACTGTTTCCCCATCTGTTTCTCATTAAGTGATGGCACAGGATGCCATGATCTGCATTTTCTGATGTTGAGCTTTAAGCCAACCTTTTCACTCTCCACTTTCACTTTCATCAAGAGGCTTTTGAGTTCCTCTTCACTTTCTGCCATAAGGGTGGTGTCATCTGCATATCTGAGGTTATTGATATTTCTCCCGGCAATCTTGATTCCAGCTTGTGTTTCTTCCAGTCCAGTGTTTCTCATGATGTACTCTGCATATAAGTTAAATACACAGGGTGACAATATACAGCCTTGACGTACTCCTTTTCCTATTTGGAACCAGTCTGTTGTTCCATGTCCAGTTCTAACTGTTGCTTCCTGACCTGCATGTAGATTTTCAAGAGGCAGATCAGGTGGTCTGGTATTCCCACCTCTTTCAGAATTTTCCACAGTCGATTGTGATCCACACAGTCAAAGGCTTTGGCATCGTCAATAAAGCAGAAATAGATGTTTTTCTGGAACTCTCTTGCTTTTTCCATGATCCAGCGGATGTTGGCAATTTGATCTCTGGTTCCTCTGCCTTTTCTAAAACCAGCTTGAACATCAGGAAGTTCACAGTTCACATATTGCTGAAGCCTGGCTTGGAGAATTTTGAGCATTACTTTACTAGAGTGTGAGATGAGTGCAAATGTGCAGTAGTTTAAGCATTCTTTGGCATTGCCTTTCTTTGGGATTGGAATGAAAACTGACCTTTTCTGGTCCTGTGGCCACTGCTAAGTTTTCCAGATTTGCTGGCATATTGACTGCAGCACTTTCACAGCATCATCTTTCAGGACTTGGAATAGCTCAACTGGAAATCCATCACCTCCACTAGATTTGTTCGTAGTGATGCTTTCCAAGGCCCACTTGACTTCACATTCCAGGATGTCTGGCTCTAGGTCAGTGATCACACCATCATGATTATCTGGGTCGTGAAGATCTTTTTTGTACAGTTCTTGTGTGTATTATTGCCACCTCTTCTTAATATCTTCTGCTTCTGTTAGGTCCATACCATTTCTGTCCTTTATCGAGCTCATCTTTGCATGAAATGTTTCCTTGGTATCTCTAATTTTCTTGAAGAGATCTCTAGTCTTTCCCATTCTGTTGTTTTCCTCTATGTCTTTGCATTGACAGCTAAGGAAGGCTTTCTTATCTCTTCTTGCTATTCTTTGGAACTCTGCATTCAGATGCTTATATCTTTCCTTTTCTCCTTTGCTTTTCACTTCTCTTCTTTTCACAGCTATTTGTAAGGCCTCCCCAGACAGCCACTTTGCTTTTTTGCATTTCTTTTCTATGGGGATGGTCTTGATCCCTGTCTCCTGTACAGTGTCACAAACCTCATTCCATAGTTCATCAGGCACTCTATCTATCAGATCTAGACCCTTAAATCTATTTCTCACTTCCACTGTATTATCATAAGGGATTTGTTCCCTACTTCCTTGAGAACCCCATGAACAGTATGAAAAGGCAAAATGATAGGATACTGAAAGAGGAACTCATCAGGTCAGTAGGTGCCCAGTATGCTTCTGGAGATCAGTGGAGAAATAACTCCAGAAAGAATGAAGACATGGAGCCAAAGCAAAAAGAATACCCAGCTGTGGATGTGACTGGTGATAGAAGCAAGGTCTGATGCTGTAAAGAGCAATATTGCATAGGAACCTGGAATGTCAGGTCCATGAATCAAGACAAATTGGAAGTGGTCAAACAAGAGATGACAAGAGTGAATGTCGACATTCTAGGAATCAGCAAACTGAAATGGACTGGAATGAGTGAATTTAACTCAGACGACCATTATATCTACTACTGCGGGCAGGAATCCCTCAGAAGAAATGGAGTGGCCATCATGGTCAACTAAAGAGTCCAAAATGCAGTACTTGGATACAATCTCAAACACGACAGAATGATCTCTGTTCGTTTCCAAGGCAAACCATTCAATATGACAGTAATCCAAGTCTATGCCCCAACCAGTAATGCTGAAGAAGCTGAAGTTGAACACTTCTGTGAAGACCTACAAGACCTTTTAGAATGAACACCCAAAAAAGATGTCCTTTTCATTATAGGGGACTGGAATGCAAAAGTAGGAAGTCAAGAAACACCTGGAGTGACAGGCAAATTTGGTTTGGAATACGGAATGAAGCAGGGCAAAGACTGATAGAGTTTTGCCAAGAAAATGCACTGGTCATAACAAACACCCTCTTCCAACAACACAAGAGAAGACTCTACACATGGACACCACCAGATGGTCAACACCGAAATCAGATTGATTATATTCTTTGTAGCCAAAGATGGAGAAGCTCTATACAGTCAACAAAAACAAAACCAGGAGCTGACTGTAGCTCAGATCATGAACTCCTTATTGCCAAATTCAGACTTAGAGAACCTAATTAATTCATACTAATTAGAAGCCAAAAAATAACATTTTTTGAAGAGTGTGAATATATAGAATGTTAAGATTAATTAAGGCTTATTTATGAGCATTATTGCACCAAAAGGAAACACTTGTCTAATGAAGGTCAGCAGATTTAGGAAGCCAAACACATCTTTCCTTTTTGTATATTTGAAATAGGAGAAATATGGATTAAATAATTAGATACTGAACTTGTCAGAGTATGTAACATAAAGGTCTACCCTGGCAGTACTGGGAAGTCAGAGCACTGAACAGAGAGAAGGTAGAACAGAACAGAAACTTAGATAACAAATTAGTCTCAAAAAATGAAAAAAAGTAAACTTCTTCCCTAGTTTGTTTTAGTGTGAAAATGTAAAGAGTGATTCTTTCCCTAACTAATAAGTTTGTTTAAGCACTAATAATATAATCTTTAGTTCTTAAAATGGTGGTGGTGGGGGGAAGGTGTTTAGAGTCATCAAGCATGTTTTTGTATAGACCATTGGCCAAATTTCCAAAATATAGTAATTTTCCAAAACATGGTAATTTTTCTCCCTACTTTTGTTGTAAAAGATTTTTTTCCTCTTCTTGCTTCTCATTCTTTTTCCTTTTAGTCAATTATATAAATTGTAAATATCTGAATGAGAGAATTTAATTGATATTTCTTTCAGATGCTGATGATACTTAGGAAGAAAATTGGGTTATCTCTGATTAAATATGGAATAAAGTTTATTTCTTCTATGCAATATTCTGCCTCCACCAAGCTGTCTTTATAAAATTGCTAAATTTATAAGTAAAGCAAAAAAAAAAAATTCAAATTTAGCAATTCATACTAAAAATCAATATCCAACTAAATAAAGGAAGAAAAAAATGTGTTAAGTATCACATATCCAAACATGATTCTAATATCTAAAGAAAAATCTTTATGTCTTTCATGTATGTCCCTGAAGGTCTATTTTATTGATCTGAAGGCATTTATCAATGATCTCTTACAATATCAGATAAAATTTAAGCAAACATGGTTTGTATTATTCTAGCTTGCTAAATAATTTTTGCTATACAGAAAGATTTCTTGTTTGTGTATGCAAGTATGAGAAGAGTGTAAGAAGAGCATAACGGCAACATCAGAATTTTTTAAAATATAATTAAATCATCATTATTTTTGAAAGGTTATTAAATAGTCTTCTGTTAATACAAGGACTTCGAAGAATATTTTCAACATATATTCTGTCCACTAGTATTTTACAATCAACAAAAGAATAATATGGACATTTCTAGTGTGATGATAATCTTAAAGGTCATAGTGATAAGTATAATAAATACATTAAATTCGTACACCATAGTATATGAATATAAGACCAGGTCTGAAACACATACAACACAAAGAAAATAAAACATAGTTGAGACTTATATTTCAAAGAAAATACATTTAAAATAAGTAAATTATGCATCAAGGAATAAATGTTAAGTGACAGACTGAAAATTTTCATGTCCAGAAATACTAAAGAACAAGGAAATCTATTTGAAATAATTAAAATTGTCTTGGTACCAATTTGTGAAATACCTGGCTTTGAACTCTTGAAAAGTGAAGGTGTTAGTTGCTCAGTTGTGTCCAACTCTTTTCAATCCCATGGACTATAGCCTACCAGGCTCCTCCATCCATGGAATTCTCCAGGCAAGAATACTTTCTATAAATATAGAAAATATTCAGGAATTATGTTGTATTGAACTATGGTTTTCATAAGTGATAATCCCTTTTATTCCAATTTGCAAGTAGTCAATGAATTAAAGAATGTTTTCTGAATCTCATTGATATTTTGCTAGACTTAGTTCAAAGACCTCAAAGATAACATCCCATGGAGCTTTAAATTAAATATCAATGGTTTTGTAGATTATTGATTGGGACCTCGATGAAATTTATCACGATGAACTGAAGTCATCCCTGGTGTATTTGCTTGGATGATTTTCTTTAGTACTCAGAGACTTGGATGTTAAAAGACAAACAGTTGATCAACTTTCTCAGCAGATGAATAAAGGGTAAGGGGAAAATAGAGTTGGGGCATTTATATCCTCAAAATTGAATTTATGTACTTTAAATTCAGTCTACATAGAGAAGAAGTTGAAGAAGAGGAGGGCACATTACATTGGGAGGAAATCAAGACATCAGATAAGTGGTGGTTGATGGATGATGAAATAATAAGTCCAATTGCAATAGACTGTTAACAAATAGGTTGGACAGGCTTACTCTGGAGATAAGTAACTGTTGGTGCTGTTACATTTGGATAATACGACTGTGTGTTTGAGTAGCTGGAATGAACACAAGCTGGAATCAAGATTGCCGGGAGAAATATCAATAACCTCAGATATGCAGATGACACCACCCTTATGGCAGTGAAAGTGAAGAGGAACTAAAAAGCCTCTTGATGAAAGTGAAAGTGGAGAGTGAAAAAGTTGGCTTAAAGCTCAACATTCAGAAAACGAAGATCATGGCATCTGGTCCCACCACTTCATGGGAAATAGATGAGGAAACAGTGGAAACAGTGTCAGACTTTATTTTTTGGGGCTCCAAAATCACTACAGATGGTGACTGCAGCCATGAAATTAAAAGACGCTTACTCCTTGGAAGGAAAGTTATGACCAACCTAGACAGCATATTCAAAAGCAGAGACGTTACTTTGCCAACAAAGGTCCCTCTGGTCAAGGCTATGGTTTTTCCTGTGGTCATGTATGGATGTGAGAGTTGGACTGTGGAGAAGGCTGAGCGCCAAAGAACTGAGGCTTTTGAACTGTGGTGTTGGAGAAGACTCTTGAGAGTCCCTTGGACTGCAAGGAGATCCAACCAGTCCATTCTGAAGGAGATCAGCCCTAGGATTTCTTTGGAAGGAATGATGCTAAAGCTGAAACTCCAGAACTTTGGCCACCTCATGCGAAGAGTTGACTCATTGTAAAAGACTCTGATGTTGGGAGGGATTGGGGGCAGGAGGAGAAGGGGACAACAGAGGATGAGTTGGCTGGATGGCATCACTGACTCGATGGACGTGAGTCTCAGTGAACTCCGGGAGTTGGTGATGGACAGGGAGGCCTGGCGTGCTGCGATTCATGGGGTTGCAAAGAGTCAGACACAACTGAGCGACTGATCTGAACTGATCTGATCACTGAAATGTTTTGGACTTAAATAAGTAAAAACTGGGATTTGCCAATGCTGTAGGAGTTTTCATAAGGGCATACAAATCAACGGGGACAATATTACAACTTGAGATAGAGAAGTACAATTATACTACATATCAAAAATTTCCATAAATATATAAAAATTTACACATGACAACAAAGTGGAAAGCCAAATTTTATATGCCAGGAATAAGAAAAATTCTTATAAGAGCATAATATATGTAATATAAAAATAGTACTGTGGGCTAGATGGATGTAGTCTCTACTTCCAGGCCCTGTGTGAGAAATCCAAGTCACCCTTGAGAAGACTTAGGCAGAAATGATAGCCATGTGAGGTAAAGGACCCTTGGGAGTGACTGAACTAATGGAAATTTGATTTCTTATTAAATATAGGACTTGTAGCATATAGCATAAAATTTTTGGAAAATAAAGGAAGTAGTAAAATGGAGAAGAGGGTGACAGAGGATGAGATGGTTAGATAGCACCACTGACTCAATGGGCATGCATTTGAGCAAACTCCAGGCAACAGTGGTGTGCTACAGTCCATGGGGTCACAGAGAGTTGGGCAGGCCTGAGCAATAGAAAAACAACAAACTTGTATTAGAAAGAAAGTAAGAATATGGAAAAATAAAGATGAGAGAAAGAATATATGACCTGAAGGACTTGCTGCTACTGCTAAGTCACTTCAGTCATGTCCGATTCTGAGTGACCCCAGAGACAGCAACCCACCAGGCTCCCCTGTTCCTGGGATTCTCCAGGCAAGAACCTTGGAGTGGGTTGCCATTTCCTTCTCCAATGCATGAAAGTGAAAAGTGAAAGTGAAGTCACTCAGGACTTTCTTTGGCATAATGTTTGCTTATATTTTAATCAAAGCTTGTGAAGAAATGGCAAAATTAGCTCTGAACTTTCTCCTACTAGTCCTACTTCCAAATAGTTACATTATTTAAAGCAATTCTACTTATGCCTTCATGTTAAAGCACTCAAAGACCCTCTATCAGCCTTAGGGCAAACTCTAAACTATTAATATTTAGTCTCTGAGTGTGTCCTACAGTGCTATGGCTGGATGTCTTTTCAACATAATCAGCCAAGGCATTGTGTCTATATTGCAGTCACACCCAAAATTATTACTCCGTGTTTTTGATGGAATGTGTGTACCCTCTGGGCTTCCCATGTGGCTCAGTGGTAAAGAATCGGCCTGCAATACAGGAGACATGGGTTCAACTCATGAGTCAGGAAGATTTCCTGGAGTGGGAAATGAAACCACTCTATTCTGGCCTGGGAAATCCCAAGGACAGAGGAGCCTGGTGGGCTACAGTCCATGGGGTCACAAGGAGTCGGACATGACTGAGTGACTGAGCATGCACACATGTGGACCCTTCATCTTCTTTCACAAGCTTCAAGTTTTAGTTTTTCTTTCTTCTGTAGAGTCTGTCCAGAATTGTCCTATTTTGAGACATAATTCTCCACAAATCTCTTACATTTCTGTACAACTAGGAATTAACAGTCAGTTTGCTCAGGCTTACCAGAAAGAGAACAACTCCATTCTTAGAGATAGTCAAGGCTAGTAAAGATAAAGAACTTTCCCTTCCCCCCTTCTCTGAATATTTTTTTATAATCTATAGAAAAGTGAAAAATAATGTCTCTTTCCAGAGGGGAGGGCTTGAGTTTCCCAGAAGCCCTCTTATGAGATTTGGGCTTTCCTAATGGCACCCCACTCTGGTACTCTCGCCTGGAAAATCTCATGGATGGAGGAGCCTGGTAGGCTGCAGTCCATGGGGTTGCTGAGAGTCGGACACGACTGAGTGACTTCACTTTCACTTTTCAGTTTCCTGCATTGGAGAAGGAAATGGCAACACACTCCAGTGTTCTTGCCTGGAGAATCCCAGGGATGGTGGAGCCTGGTGGGCTGCCGTCTATGGGGTCACACAGAGTCGGACACGACTGAAGCGACTTAGCAGCAGTAGCAGCAGCAAACTCAGTGATCGTCAGTTGTGACACAGACCTTTAGCATGCACAGAATCCACCTACTTTGTCTCAGTGGAGCTTGGGGACTAGGGAAACAATGCAAACGAAAATGTCATACTACCTGTTGTGCCATAAGTAATAAACTATATAAATTCATTTGAGCATCTTGTCCTTTATAAGCCAAGTCTATGGAAATGTGGCAAGCCAACCTGTCAGCTTCCACCAAGTTGCTGCTTAGGAACTGCATGACACCTGGACACAGAGAATATGTCTCTTTGGTGTGTTGTCACTGTATGCTCTATATTAGTTATCCCAAACATTATATCCTTTCCCACTAGTATGAAAATGCCTGAAAAACAGAATTCATGTTTACTTATTTTTGTATTTGTTAATGTATGTTCCTAGACAAAAAAGTTCAGTTACTGCAATACAACATTGTCATATAATTATAAAGAAGTAGTAGAGCAAATATAAGAAGAAAATAAAATGCTTAGTAATTTATATTTGGGCACTGCATTCATAGTATTTTAGTTCTAGTTTTAGAACTAAAACTACAGTCCATGAGGTCACAGAGAGTCAGACACGACTGAGTGTCTAAGTGCACACACACAGCCGGTGAGAAGCGGAGAATCCTTGGTTTACTGTAACCCTCCCAACCTCGTATTCCCCTTTGTAAGAGTTCCCTTTCCCTAACGTCATGGGAATTTGCATGTGGCTCATCATGGTAGGCGGTGGCACCCCACTCCAGTACTCTTGCCTGGAGAATCCCATGGACGGAGGAGCCTGGAAGGCTGCAGTCCATGGGGTCGCTGAGGGTCGGACATGACTAAGTGACTTCACTTTCACTTCACTTATCATGGTAGCAGATCCCAAACTGCAACTCTCTGCTGATCCTAAATGAAACAATCTTTGCCGAAGACATACCTGGCACTCTATTTTATTTTAGGTCAAACACATAAAAATTTCCCAATTAGATAATATAATAAGGGCTATTTTTAACTTCCCTTTTTATAAACTTGTCAGTATCACTCCAGGCCTTCAGAAGTTAAAAATTATAAATCAGTATCAAAGCTTCAGGTGAAAAACATTATGGAATCTGTTCATGCAAATACTAACAACCCCAGAGATAATACTGTTTCTCTGAGATTTTACAGAGATAGTGTAGGAATAGATTGAAATTATCTCTAGCTTTCTGTGTAGTCTGTTAAATATTCTACTTTTTTGTAAGGCTAGGTATGATTCTACCTCTTTTCCCACTATGTAGAAAAAAGTTAAAGCAAAGAATAAAGTTATTTTCATAATTTGCATCATTTTGGTTTCATATTTTGTGTTTGCAGATCCAGCTTTATATAGCTGGATGTAGAATTTTAGTAAGAATGAATTCCAAGGTAACAGAAAGGGTTGTCATTAGCATTTCAAAAGTTATCAAGGTACCTAAGGTATTTTAGTACTTCTCCTATTATATTTACAACCATCTAAGCCCTCAGGATGTTATTACTCATATTGAAAATAAACTAATTCCAAAGATGATAACTAGAATACCAACTCCTATTTTTAAATATTTTTTTTCTAGATCAGTGTTAGGTTCACAGCAAAACTCAAGTGAAGTTCAGTGACTTCCCATATACCAATTACCCCTCACATGCATAGCCTCCCATTGTCAAGATTCCACATCAGAGTGTTACCTTTGTTACAACTGTTTTGGCACATCATTATCACTTCAAGCCCATAATTGATGTCGGTGTAAACCTTAAGACTTTTAGTAAACTATGAATGCTAAGTTGGTTTTCCTTAAGAGAGATTTTTATTTTATCTCCAAAGTAGTAAATGGTGAGAAGTTTTAAAAGAATAATGCATATGTAAAATAAGAGTGGTCATTTTAATGATGTTTTTGATTTCCAATAATACATAATATTTGGAAAGAATTGGTCACGATACTCTCCCAGGGTACTTTGGTCTAGGTAAAAACACTTGTATCAACTTGCTCAGTTCCTCAGCAAATGAATATTAGCAGAAATACATATATACTTAAATATATCTCACCTTGTATACTGCAGTAAATGAAGTAAAAGGAAATATGTATTAATGTGACTCTCCACTTTCCTTAAAATATATTTTCTGGGAATATAAGGCAGAGATGATATGTGTCCATTTAAAAACATTAGTTTTACTATGTATTTAATATGCTATCCTCAGTGCCAAGTCTACACATCCAGCAAAAATTATTTTTACCTATCAAACCTAAAAACCAATGCCCGAGTGATGGAAAAAGATATTTTATGGAAATAAAAATGATAAGAAAGTGAGGGTAATGATACTCATCTAAAGCACACTTTATAGCAAAGGTTATAACAAAAGACAAGGAATGTCATTATATGATGATAAAGAGATCAAAACAAGAAGAGGATGTAACTCTCATTAACACATAGGCACCTAATACAGGAGTACCTAAATATATAAAGCATATTAACAGATATAATAGGATAAATTAGCACTAATACAATAGCAAGTGACTTTAACACCCCACTTACAACAATGGACAGCTTATCCAGACAGAAGCTCAATAAGAAAGCAGTGGTCTTAAATGATACATTAGACAAGCTGGCCTTAATGGAAACCTATAGGACCTTCCATCCAAAAAAGAGCAAAATACACATTCTTCAAGAGCACATGTAACATTCTGCAGGACAGATTACATGCGAGACTGTGAAACAGTCTAAACAAATTTAAGATGATAGAAACTACATCAAGTTTTTTCTTTTTTTAAACCACAACAGTATAAGACTAGAAATCAAATATGGGAAGGCATGTGGGGAAAGCACAAACACTTGGATAATTACCTTACAAAAAAAGTGTGTCAATGAAGAAAAAAAGAAGAAATCATAAAATACATTGAGACAAATTAAAATGGATACATAACTTTTTAAAATTTATGGAAAGAGCAAAAGCAGTTCTAAGAGAGAAGTTTACAGAAATACAGGCCCACTCCAAGAAATATGAAAAATCTCAAATAAACAACCTAAACGACCACCTAAATGAATTAAAAACAACAACAACAACAACTAAAGCCCTGAGTCAGGAGAAAGAAGGGAATAATAAAGATCATGGAGAAAATGAAATAAAATGGAGACAAACAAATAGAAAAGATAAATAAAATGAAGAGCTGCTTTTTTGAACAGTTCAAATTGATAAGCCTTTAGCCAGGCTCATCAAGATAAAAAGAGAAAGGACCCAAATAAACAAAACAAGAACCGAAAGAGGAGAAACTGTCACAGAGAAATAAAAAATCATAAGAGAATGCTACAATTATATGCCAACAAATTGGACAACTTAGAAGAAATGGACACATTTCTAGAATGATACAACCTTCTGATACTGAATCAGAAAGAAATAGACAATTTGAATAAACTAATCATTAATAGTGAAATTGAATATGTAATAAAAAAGCTCTCAATAAACCAAAGTGCAGGGCTGGACAGCTTCACAGAGAAATTCTACTTCACATATAAAAAGAGCTTCTACCTAAACTCTCAACATATTCAAAAAACTTAAGATGAAACACTCCCAAATTCATTCTGAGAGTGCCATTACATTGATATCAAAACCAGCCAAAGATACTGCAAAGAAAGAAAATTGCAGGTCAATATTTCTGACAAATATAGATGCAAAAATTCTCAATAAAAATGTTACCAAACTGAATTCAACAATATATAAAAATATACACCATGAGCAAGTGGTATTGATTCAGGGATTCCAGGATGGTTTAACACTCACAATTCAATGTAATACAGCATGGTAACAAAAGGAAGGATAAAAATCTTATGATCATCTCAATAGATACATGCAGAAAAAGCATTACACAAAATTCAACAACCATTCATGATTGAAAAACCCTCTTTAAAGTGGATATAAGAGAGCACATCACAATAAAGGCCATTTATGACAAACCCAGTGCTAACATACTCAACAATGAAAAGTTAAAAAACTTTCCTCTAAATTCAAGAACAAAGCAATGATGTCCACCCCCACCACTTCCACCTAACATACAATTGGAAGTCCTAGCCATAGATATCAGACAAACTAAAGCAATAAAAGGGAATCCAAATTTGAAGGGAAAAAGGTAAGCTTGTCACTGTTTGTAGGTGACTTGATACTATCAATAAGTAGAAAACCCCAAAGTCTCCATCAAGAAACTATTAAAGTAAGTGAATTAATCAAATTGCAGGATACAAGACTAATATGCAGAAATCTTGCTTTTCTATACACTAATAATAAACTATCAAAGAAAGTAAGAAAATAACCTCATTTAAAGTCACATCAAAAAGAATAAAATACCATGCAATAAACTTAACCAAGGACGTAAGCCCAAAAGTCTGAAAACTATAAAGAATTGACAAAGGAAATGAAGATGATACCAAAAAATGGAATAATATCCTGAATGATTGGTTTTGAAGAATCAATATCGTCAAAATGTCCATTCTACCCAAAGCAGTCTACAGATGTAATATGATACCTGTTAAAACATCCACCTACTTTTCACAGAACTAGAACAAATGAAACTCAGATTATATGGAACCACAAAAGAGCCCCATTGTGAAAGCAATGTTGAGGAAAAAAGACAAAGCTGAAGGTATCATGCTCCCACTTCAGAATCTTCCACAAAACTCATCAAAATAGCATGATATTGACACACATATTCACAAAAGACATATAGATTAATGGAACAGAGTAGAGATCCCAGAAATAAAGCCACATATCTAAGGTCAATTAATCTACAACTAAGGTTGAAAGCATAAACAATGGAGAAATGACAATCTCTTCAACAAGTTGTGTTGGGAAAACTGGACAGATACTCATAAAAGAATTAAACTAGAACTTTCTTTCATATCATTTAAAAGTAAACTCAAAATGGATTAAATGCTTAAATGTAAGATATGAACCCATAAAACTAGAAGATAACATGGGCAGAGCACTCTGACATAAATTGCAGTGGTATTTTTTGGATTTGTCTCCTAAGGCAAATGAAATAAAAGCAAAAATAAACAAATGAGATCTAATCAAACTTTTTTTTCCACAGCAAAGGAAACAATTGACAAAACAAAAAGACAACCCACTATATGGCAGAAAATGATAAGGGGTTAATTTCTAATATATATATATGGATCTTACAATTCAGTTTTTAAAATAACCTAATTTAAAAATGAGGTGGATGAAACTGGAGCCTATTATACAGAGTAAAGTAAGCCAGAAAGAAAAACACTAATACAGTATACTAACGCATATATATGGAATTTAGAAAGATGTTAACAATAACCCTGTATATGAGACAGCAAAAGAGACACTGATGTATAGAACAGTCTTTTGGACTCTGTGGGAGAGGAAGAGGGTGGGATGATTTGGGAGAATGGCATTGAAACATGTATAATATCATATATGAAACAAGTTGCCAGTCCAGGTTCAATGCACAATACTAGATGCTTGGGGCTGGTGCACTGGGACGACCCAGAGGGATGGTGTGGGGAGGGAGGAGGGAGGAGGGTTCAGGATGGGGAACACATGTATACCTGTGGCAGATTCATTTTGATATATGGCAAAACCAGTACAATATTGTAAAGTTAAATAAAATTAAATTAAAAAAAAAATAAAAATGAGCAGAAGACTTGCTGCTGCTGCTAAGTCGCGTCGGTCATGTCCGACTCTGTGCGACCCCATAGACGGCAGCCCGACAGGCTCCTCTGTCTCTGGGATTCTCCAGGCAAGAACACTGGAGTGGGTTGCCATTTCCTTCTCCAATGCATGAAAGTGAAAATTGAATGTGAAGTTGCTCAGTCATGTCTGACTCTTAGCGACCCCATGGACTGTAGCCTACTAGGCTCCTCTGTCCGTGGGATTCTCCAGGCAAGAGTACTGGCGTGGGTTGCCATTGCCTTCTCCAGAGCAGAAGACTTGACATGCTTCCAAAGAAGACATTCAGATGGCCAACAGGCACATAAAAAAATATATTCATCATTAATTTCCAAAGAAATGCAAATCAAAATCACAATGAGATGTTACCTCACACCTGTCAGACTGGCTATCATCAGAAAGTCTACAAACAGCAAATATTGGCAAGGATGTGGAAAAGGGGAAACCCTGTATACTGTGAAAATGTAAATTGGTAAAACCACTATGGAAAACAGTATGAATGTTCTTGACAAAACTAAAAATAGAACTATCATATGATCCAGCAATTTCACTGCTGTGTATACACCCCACCCCCAAACAAAAACATAGATTTGAAAAGATACATGCACTCCAATGTTCATTGTAGTGTTATTTACAATTGCCAGGCATGGAAGCACTTAAGTGTCCATCATCAGATATAGAAAAAGATGATACTATATATACATACAAACACACACACACACACACACATACACACACACAATATTACTCAACCACAAAACAAGAATGAAATTCTGCCATTTGCCACTATGTAAATGGACCTAGAGCATATTCAGTTCAGTTCAGTTACTCAGTCATGTCCGACTCTTTGCGACCCCATGAATTGCAGCATGCCAGGCCTCCCTGTCCATCACCAACTCCCGGAGTTCACCCAAACTCATGCCCATCGAGTTGGTGATGCCATCCAGCCATCTAATCCTCTGTCACCCCCTTCTCTTCCTGCCCCCAATCCCTCCCAGCATCAGAGTCTTTTACAATGAGTCAACTTTTTGCATGAGGTGGCCAAAGTACTGGAGTTTCAGCTTTAGCATCATTCCTTCCAAAGAACACCCAGGGCTGATCTCCTTTAGGATGCACTGGTTGGATCTCCTTGCAGTCCAAGGGACTCTCAGGAGTCTTCTGCAACACCATAGTTCAAAAGCATCAATTCTTCGGTGCTCAGCTTTCTTCACAATTCAACTCTCACATCCATACATGACCACTGGAAGAACCATAGCCTTGACTAGACAGACCTTTGTTGGCAAAGTAACTTCTAAAACATATTAGATTTACTGAAATAAGTCACACAAAAATTCTTGTGTTATTTATATCTAGAATCTAAAAACTAAAACAAATGAATGAAAATAATAAACAGAAACAGTCACAGATATAAAGAACAAACTAGTGGTTAACAGTGGGAAGAGGGAAGAGGGTAGGGGAAAGATAGGGTTATGGAAATAAGAGATCTAAACTACTATATAGAGAATAAATAAGCATCAAGATATACTGTACAGCAAAATATAGCCATTATTTTGTAATAACTTTAAATGGATATATCTGAAACTAATATACTATTATAAAATTACTATACTTCAATAAAATATTATTTAGAAATATAATAGATAATGTAAATGCATAAAATTTATAATGGTTTTAAATAAAAATTTAAATATAGAAAAAGCTCATGTGTTTCTCACTTTTAGCTACATTAATAAGTTGATATGTTTATTGGCTCTGAGGAAAAATATGAAAATGTTGTTTTCTTATGAATCATTAAAATAAATCATAAAGAATGTACTATATTTAAAAACATTAGTTTAAATGATTATACAATATTAATTTACTTGTACATTTTACACATTTGAAGAATATATAAAACCAACATGTGGGGACCTAAAACATACTGAGATTCACAAGAGTTGATATCTACTTTAGTTCACATGTACCTACTCAGTTTAAGTTTCTGATTTGTTGATATGAAGGTGAATATGTACTTATTTGCATAGCATCAGTGTATGTCAATGCCCAATAGTATATTGTATTTCTAGTGGTTAATTTACTAGATATTTCACTACCACTTGTCGATTTTCTAGCCTGAATATACAGAACAAAGATCGATACCCCTGTAGCTCTGAACTTCTCAGAAGAAATACATGTATTTACTTATTCAGTAAATATGTATTCAGCAGTTTTAAGTACTAGAATCAATACTTAGAAATTAAAAAGTAAGTCAGATACTCAAATTTCTCTCAAAGTGAGATTTAGCAGAAATAATAATAATAATGATATAATTACTTATATAATCTACAGTAAACAAAATATTCTGAAAGCTGTGTACTGTTGAAGAAATAGAATAAAAAAAAAAATCCTCAAAACCTACCAACAAAGGTGGAGGGGAAAAAAAAAAATTTTTTTTTAAATAACCATTGAAAATTGGCTTCCCTGGTGGCTCAGTGGTAAAGAAACTGCCTGCCAAGCAGGACACATGGGTTTGATCCTTGGGTTGGGAAGATCCCCTGGAGAGGGAAATGACAGCCCACTCTTATATTCTTGCCTGAGAAATCCCATGGACAGAGGAGACTGGTGGGCTAGAGTCCATGGGGTCACAAAGAGTCAGGTGTGACTTAGTGACTAAATAACAGCAACAAGATAAGAGCACTATCTTCCTTGAAGCTCACATTTCAAACTGATGGTATCCCAATCATCAGAAGAGAGGTTGCTCTCTCCATGTTTCACTGTCTTCAATTCACAATCCCGAGGAGGGAAGGAAATGGAGCACCAGAGGTCTTAGCTGCAACAAATGCTGTTTTTGTTCCCCTAATCTCCCTGGATTAAGGATGGTTCTGACCAAATACTAAGAGTTCTGTGGGTTGACTGCCCACGTGGGATCCAACGAAGAGATCTGCCTTACCCAGATCACGATCCATTCTGGGGACAGCCTGAATCCAATATTGGGAGAGGGGAGAGTATAAAGGCCTGGCCCCCTCATTCCATATCCAGGAAAATTCTGCATTCAAATGCAGGCCTTCAAAGCTCTGCAGGTGAAGAGCTGAGTCTCACTTGTGATGGTACCTTCTTTCTTTTCCCAATTCTGCTTCTTCCTCTTCACAGGTATTGATTACAAAAGCTCTGACTAATAAACTTGGCACAAAAATGTCCATCTCAGAGTTGACAAATACCACCACCCTTAGTCAGAAACCTTTGAGTCCCTATTTTTTGACTAGACCTCACCTTTGACTTCTGTCCCTGGCCTATTAATCCAGTATTAGCTATAATTCTGCTAGGTCCATTCAGCTAAAATCCAGCCTAGATTTATATGGTCCAATTCTGCATCCTCTCACTCCCAATATCTTACTACCCTACTGTGTCTTCAACAAGAATCTTGTTAGATAAGTTTAAGAAATAATTACCCTAAAGCCAAAAATTTTAAATTGAGTTTCAACTAGTAAAAGACTAAAAGTTTCACAAATCTAAGAGTGGTCATAATCATAACTATGCTTCTAGCTCATTACCTAAGTGGCATATGTAAAATGGCCCAGATGAAGGAGCAGTTGAATGATATACAGCTACACACACATACACAGAGGTGAATATGTGGATACCTAAATATATATAAATTTGAAATGTGTGGTGAACACATTCTGATATTAGAATATTTAAATCCACAGAGCAAAATTATCTCAGTTAAAAATTTAAATGGACAATAATACAATTCAATGATCTCAGTCTGAGTTCACCAGTTTTACATGCGTAAGTAAGTGTATGTGTGTGTCAGTGCCTGTATTTCCACTGTCTGTGTAAACTTTTTTACTGTGGTATAAAAATACAATATGAGATCTATCATCTTAACAACACTGTATTGTGCATTTAAAGATCTCTTCATTATATACAAAACATTGTGTCAGTTCAGTTCAATCGCTCAGTCGTGTCCGACTCTTTGCCACCCCATGAACCGCAGCACTCCAGGCCTCCCTGTCCATCACCAACTCCCGGAGTTGACTCAAGCTCATGTCCATTGAGTTGGTGATGCCATCCAACCATCTCATCTTGTCGTCCACTTCTCCTCACACCTTCAGTCTTTCCCAGCATTAGGGTCTTTTCAAATGAGTCAGTTCTTCGCATCAGGTAGCCAAAGTATTGGAGTTTCAGCTTCAGCATCGGTCCTTCCAATGAACACTCAGGACTGATTTCTTTTAGGATGGACTGGTTGGATCTCCTTGAAGTCCAAGGAACTTCAAGAGTCTTCTCCAACACCACAGTCCAAAAGCATCAATTCTTTGGCCCTAGCTTTCTTTATAGTCCAACTTTCACATCCATACATGACTACTGGGAAAACCATAGCCTTGACTAGACAGACCTTTGTTGGCAAAGTAATGTCTCTGCTATGCAATATGTTATAAGTTGGTCATAACTTTTCTTCCAAGGAGTAAGCGTCTTTTTATTTCATGGCTGCAGTCACCATCTGCAGTGATTTTGGAGCCCAGAAAAATAAAATCTCTCACTATTTCCACTCTTTCCCCATCTATTTGCCATTGTGTAGGAGATCTCTAGAATGTATTCATCTTACATAACTGAAAGTTTATACGCACTGTATAGCAACACCCACATCTCCTTTCTCCCAGACCTTGACAATTATCGCTTACTCTCTGTATCTATAAATTTGACTATGTTAGATACTCTACATGACTGGAATCATACAGTGTTTTTTCTTCCATAACTAGCTTCTTTTTCTTGGTATAATATCTTCCTTGTTCACTCATATTGTCACATATTACTGGATTTCCTACTTTTTAAGTGTGAATAATATTCTGTATATGTGTGTATATAAATTTTGCATATTCTTTATCCATTTATTCACTGATAGAAATATAGATATTTTCCACATCTTGGGATATGAAAGAACACTCCCAGCATAAATTTCACCTTAAATGCTAAAGATAGTGATTGGAAAACCATACAACAAAGATTGTAACAAGCATGTTCTGTGATCATAAACAAAAATAAGAAAGTATCCTAAGCCCAAAATAAGCAATCTGAATCCAGTAAAAAATCAAATACATAATACATCTTGATGAAATTATATTTTATTTAGGAAAGCTCAATTTATTTAATATTTATAATTGTAATATTACATTGTAATAATACATAGAATTAACTAAACAGAATACAACAATGATTACTTCATGATTATCTTGTTTCTGATTACTTAAGAATTATTTGCTAAATAATCAGTTTCTATACAATTATGTAAAATTTAAAAATAAAATAAAATTTAAAAAAATTTAAAAACTTTAATCTGACCAATAATATAAAGGAAATTAGTCTCTTTTAAAAATTTCTACAAAGAACTTAGAGCAAGTATCACTTATTTCTGAAATATCTGAAAGCTATCTGTTGAGATCATAAAAGAAATAAAGATGTTCAACCATCTTGATTTTCATGAAATAGTTTGCTACAATAATAGATAATAACTAATGAAGCACATTCTAAAACTCTAAAAATAAACTTTTAATATTGTTGAGATTAAAGAAAATCTAAGAATCTAAGTAGGGAATAAGCCATGTTCCTGTATTTAAAGAAACAGTGTTTAAAGCTATAACTTCTTTTTGTATGAATATATAGATTCAGTGTGATCCCATCAAGATATTGTTGATAAAGATCTGGGTTATTTTAGTGAAAATGACAATATAATTCTAATGTACATACTGAAAAGAAAAAAAAGCCCAAGTAGAGCCAAGGAAACTTTTGAAAAGTCAAAGTTGGAGAAACCACATATCAGAAATCTAGTGCTATTATGACATGACACCAAGTAAAAATGTGCTAATAAAAGGAGGGGCAGAAAGATCAATGCAACAACATATAGAATCCTGAAATAAAACACACAAATAGTCAACTCATTTGTATATAAACTGATGCTACAGAGCAGAGACAATTATTTTCAACTAGTTCTGATTTAATTGGATATTCACATGTATAAAAGTAAAGCTTAAATTATACTTCATGCTATATTAAATAAATTCTGCTGCTGCTAAGTCGCTTCAGTCGTATCCGACTCTGTGAAACCCTATAGATGGCAGCCCACCAGGCTCCCCGTCCCTGGGATTCTCCAGGCAAGAACACTGGAGTGGGTTGCCATTTCCTTCTCCAATGCATGAAAGTGAAAAGTGAAAGTGAAGTCGCTCAGTCGTATCTGACTCCTAGCGACCCCATGGACTGCAGCCTACGAGGCCCCTCCATCCATGGGATTTTCCAGACAAGAGTACTGGAGTGGGTTGCCATTGCCTTCTCCGAAATAAATTCTAGATGATGCTTTAAACATGAAAGATTATAAAATTAATCTTCCAGAAGGTAATGATGAGTACTTTCTTAACTTAAGGAGAGAAAAGTTCATTTAAACATGATGCAAAATTTATTTGTAATAAGAAATGCATCAATAATTTGGACTATTTAAATTATACATTTCTCTGTTAGTCAAAAAAGATCCCTCCAAGAATGAAAAAGCAAGCACAGTGTAGGAGTAGTCTTCTGCAATACACATGGCCAATGAAAGCCTCAAAGTAAGCAAAAATGCAAAAGACTAACAGGGCAGGAGAATATCTAAATGGCTAACTTTATTAGAGATCATTAGCGATTAGAGAGATACACATTAAACCACAATGTGACACTCTTACCCACTAGAAGGACAAATTTTTAAAGAGTGGTAAAAATCAAGTATTGTTGAGCCTGTGGAGAAACTGAATTTTTCATGTACTGCTACTGGCAATACAATTTGTTACAACCACTTTAGAAAAATCCTTGGCAATATATATTAAACTTTAATACATACATATGCTATTACCCAGTGGTTCTCTCTTGAAATATACCTTACAGAAATTGTTTAGATGTGCAGAATTTATCTACTGTGGTAGAAATCAAAACAATTGTTAGTTTTTAGAGGAAGACTTAAAAGGATGATTAAAGGATGATTCTTGTGTTCAGCTGATATTCTATTTCTTGGGTAATAGTTGTTTACTTAAAACAATTCGTTACTCATTTATCAAGAAAATGGAGATGAAAATTTAAGACACATTTAATAAATTCAGTGTGTGAAATTTGGGTCATAATTTGAACAAATCAACTATTGAACATTTATTACATAACCAGGATATTTAGAATAACAACAAATTTAAATAAAGAGATGTTGATTTTTAAAGTGTGAAAAGGTACTATGTACATTTAAATTTTTTTGTTTTAATTTTTAGAAGTATACTAAAATAATTCGGGTTATATTATACGATGCTTGCAATTTCCAAAGTAATTCAGTTGAGGATTTGAAGTCGGGGGCGGGTGGGGCAGGAGGCGTGGCAAGGACAAAAGATTGACCAAGAGTTGGCCACTTTTTATACAGGAGGTTCATTATCATTCTGTAATTTATATGTATTTTAAATATACCATAATAAATGACATCAGCGACAATAAAACTAAATTTTGGAAAATATCATTTCAAATTTGGGACTACCAGTTAAGTTTCCTAAGTAGAACTTTCCAAATACCAACTTTCAGCTTGAGGGATTCTTTTTATTCTTATGGCTGTATTTCATATTTAATTTCATGTTTATTGCTTTGATATACTCAATTCTTGTATAGAGATAGGGAATTGGTGCATGTCAGTCTGACAGACATAGTGAAAAAGTTCGAGATGCCACCTTAAAGGGAGGAGAAAAAACTGTAGTCTTTTGTCGAGTCTTAAAGCAATACATTCAAATGTCATTAGCACTGGCTACTGTGACTAGCTGGCATATATTCCCTCTAGTCTGGAGAAAAGGCATTCACAACTCAAGTTAGGCATTTAATCTTTTTATAGAAACTCCAGAGACAGGGGCCACTAAAGTGTGTTGCAATATTTACTAGACCTCAGCCGCAAAAGCTATGAAACCAGCGTCCCTATGAGGATTCAGTTTACAAATAATCCTAACATGAATGGCAGATGCATAGCCTCCCTTTGTGTCTCACTGCTGTAGCTGGGAACAACAGACCACCAATGTGAAAAATCATGAAAGAAAAATCAAACCCTTATTCTGAACCAGTAGATACAGAAAGGTACAATTATTTGAAACTGGCAAATGGGAAGATTTAGCATAAGAAAGAGAGATTCCTGATTCCTGAGAGAGAGATAAACAAAGGAATAAAGTTCTTAGAGAAGAGAGAGGAAAGTGGGGAGAACCAGAAGACCTTGTTTTGTTAGCAGAAGAGGGATTTCTATAACTAAAGGAGCAGATTTATAAGAACAGATGTATTTAAGACTGTGGAATTAGTGGTGTGAAGATAATTTTCCATCCAGTTGCTTAGTTTTCCCCAATGATTTGTGAGGCTGAGACTAAGTCAGCTTGATGAAGTACCAGGGCACACAGATTGTTTACTCGCCACTCCTACTTCATTCACTACCTAATGTAAATATCTCAGAATATGAGCTGTGACTCTAAATTTGTAGGGAAAAAAAAAGATGGGTGGTATTCATACTAGGGCTGTGGGTAGAATGTGCAATGGAAAAAGCTTTATATTGCAAAATTCAATGTATCACTAAATTTTAATCTGTGCATTTCACCTAAAAATGCAAGAGAAAAGAATGAGATTACAAGTGCCAATGTGAACTAAAGGCAGGTAGCTTAGGGGTTTTGAAAATTACAGCACAAACTATTGAAAAAAACTGCAAAGTGTATTTTTATAGGAATTTAAATGAAAATGAGAGTTTAAGAATAGGTTAATGAAAGGATAGCTTTGTTCTAGCTGGCCTAGTGAAGGTAACATCAGCCAGTGATGAGTGCTTAATTATACAAACTCACTGTTTGTATTGACATGTATCTTCTTAGGACTTCTCAAGTGGCACTAGTGACATAGAACCCATATGCCAATGCAGGAGACTAAAGTCACAGTTCAATCCCTCAGTTAGGAAGATCCACTGCATAAGGGCACTACAACCCACTACAGTATTCTTACCTGGAAAATCCCATGGACAGAGAAGCCTGGCAGCTCTATATGATCACAAAGAGTTAAACATGACTGAAGTGACTTAGCCCACATACATATTCAACATTAAATAATTTATAAGTTTAAATCCAAATTTTGTCACCTAATCATTGGAAACAGTGACAGATTTTAATTTTGGGGCTCCAAAATCACTGCAGATGGTGACTGCAGCCATGAAATTAAGATGCTTGCTCCTTGGAAGAAAAGCTATGACCAACCTAGACAGCACATTAAAAAGCAGACATTACTTTTCCAGCAAAGATGCGTCTTGTCAAAACTTTGGTTCTTCCAGTAGTCATGTATGGATGTGAGAGGTGGACTATAAAGAAAGCTGAGTACCTAAGAATTGATGCTTTTGAACTGTGGTCTTGGAGAAGACTCTTGAGAGTCCCTTGGACTGCAAGGAGATCCAACCAGCCCACCCTAAAGGAAATCAGTCCTGAGTATTCATTGGAAGTTCTGATGCTGATGCTGAAACTCCAAAACTTTGGCCACCTGATGTGAAGAACTGATTCATTTGAAAAGACCATGATGCTGGGAAAGACTGAAGGCAGGAGGAGAAGGATATGACAGAGGATGACATGGTTGGATGGCATCACCGACTCAATAGACACGAGTTTGGTAAACTCTGGGAGTTGGTGATGGACAGGGAATCCTGCCTTGTGTGCTGTAGTCCCTGGGGTCACAAAGAGTTGGACACAATTGAGCGACCTAACTGAACTAAAGTGAATCATTGGTTTAATCATTGGATTTTAGATCATCAAGGGACAGAGAAAATTTAGTTGGCCTCATTAAACAGATAAAATCCAAGTGTTGAGATGAGTGACTTTTAAGGCACACAAAAGTAAAAGATGAAACCTGAGGTCTAAGGTTTTTTAAGCCTCATACTCGTGTTCATTCCCAAACTACAATGTTTAGTTCTAAAATGGAAGGAGTGAAGATGTACAGACTTAAGGCATTTTTATTTAATCTTCACCAGTAATCAAAAGGTCTGCTCTGGTTCTTATCTCTGCTGTTCTAGTTTTGTACATCTTACAGAGGAGATTAAAAATAGTTTTATTTATGTACATAACAGTAATAGGTATACTTGACATACAAAGAATTGCAACACATATTTAACATGTAAAATTTGACAAGTTTAGATATAAGCAAACACCTCCAATATCATCACTAAAATCAAGGTTAACAGATCTAAATAGACCTAGAAATCATTTCCAAAATTTCACTGTGTCTGTTTTATTGTCTGTGGTAAGAATCCTTAACATGAAATTTATCGTCTGAATAAATCTTTAAGAGCATAATCCAATATTGTTCAGTGCATGCAAAGTGTTGTACGACAGATCTCTATAATTTATTCATCATGGATAACTGACAGTTTGTACCCATTGAACAATGCCTACCTATTTTTTCCCTCAGTTCAGTTCAGTGGCTCAGTCATGTCAGACTGTGACCCCATGAGCTGCAGCATGCAAGGCCTCCCTGTCCAACACAATTCCCAGAGCCTACCCAAACTCATGTCCATTGAGTTGGTGATGCCATCCAACCATCTCATCCTCTGTCATCCCCTTCTCCTCCTGCCCTCAATCTTTCCCAGCATCAGGGTCTTTTCAAATGAGTCAGCTGCATCAGGTGGCCAAAGTATTGGAGTCTTAGCTTCAACATCAGACCTTCCAATGAACACCCAGGACTGATCTCCTTTAGAATGGACTGGTTGGATCTCCTTGCAGTCCAAGGGACTCTCAAGAGTCTTCTCCAACACCATAGTTCAAAAGCATCAATTCTTAGGTGCTCAGCTTGCTTTATAGTCCAACTCTTACATCCATACATGACTACTGGATAAACCATAGCCTTCACTAGACAGACCTTTGTTGGCAAAGTAATGTCTCTGCCTTTTAATATGCTGCCTGCTGCTTCTGCTGCTGAGTCACTTCAGTCATGTCCAACTCTGTGTGACCCCATAGACGGCAGCCCACCAGGCTCCCCCGTCCCTGGGATTCTCCAGGCAAGCAGGTTGGTCATAACTTTCCTTCCAAGGAGTAAGAATCTTTTAACTTCATGGCTGCAATCGCCATCTGCAGTGATTCTGGAGCCCAGAAGTATAAAGTCTCTCACTGTTTCCACTGTTTCCGCATCTATTTGCCATGAAGTGATGGAACCAGATGCCATGATCTTAGTTTTCTGAATGTTGAGCTTTAAGCCAACTTTTTCACTCTCCTCTTTTACTTTCATCAAGAGGCTTTTTATTTTTTTTTTTTTTGAACTTGGCATGTTTGCATCCCTTCTTTTATTTTTATTAATTAATTTTTATTGCAGTAGAATTGCTTCACAGTTTTGTGTTAGCTTCTACTGCATAGCAAGATGAATCAGCCGTACATAAACCTATATTCCTTCTTGAGAGGCTTTTTAGTTCCTCTTCATTTCTGCCATAAGGGTGGTGTCATCTGAATATCTGAGATTATTCAAATTTCTAGCTTGTGCTTCCTCCAGCCCAGCATTTCTCATGATGTACTCTGCATATAAGTTAAATAAGCCAGGTGACAATATACAGCCTTGACATATTCCTGTTCCTTTTGGAACCAGTCTGTTGCTCCATGTCCATTTCTAACTACTGCTTCCTGACCTGCATACAGATATCTCAAGAAGCAGGTAAGGCGGTCTGGTATTCCCATCTCTTAAAGAATTTTCCACAGTTTATTGTGATCCACTCAGTCAAAGGCTTTGACATAGTCAATAAAGCAGAAACCACCATTCTATTCTCTGCTTCAGTGCATCTGATTACTTTAGGTACCTCATATAAATGGAATTATGAATTTTTGTCCTTCTGTAACTTGATTATTTCTTTTACCATAAACTCCCCAGGTTCATAATTGGTTCTACTTACTTAACTTTGCTCTTTCAAGTTCAACATAACAAATTGCATAAATATGGTTTACATGACACAACTAAATATTTGGATATGTTACATAAGAATAATTGAAAAACGTCTTTAAAATATACACACCCTGTTTTACATCTGAATTGAACTGTTTTTGTTGGTATTATTTCATTTCTGGAAAACACAATTTAATTTGAATTCTTATGTTTCTAAAATCTGTATAACATCCAAATACACTTTCAAAAAAAAAAAAAAAAAAAATCCAAAGCTCATGAATTGGTACTCTACGCCCTTTTAATGTTTCTCTTTGCAAGTTTGTACTTATTACTTAGCTTATAAAAGTAAATGAATCATAAAATAAAGACAAACTACCACACTTTTGAGGTTTGGGGAAAATTAAATGCTTCACAAGCAAGAGGTAATAAACGAAATTTTACAAGCAGCAGCCTCTGTTAAAATCCCAATATCTGTTTGAAAACTACATTTCTGTCTTTGGGAAGAAAAAATGCATATTAGAAAAAAAGCATTATGCTAAGTGAATAAGTCAAGTAGACAGACAAATACCTTAAAATCTCTCTTACATATGAAATCTACATTTTTTTAAAAAGTTCACAGATACAGAGAATAGTTTGGTGGTTGCAAGGTGGAGTAAGGAGTAGGAGGTGGGAGAAATGAGCAAACTGGGTTTTTGGTTATTATTTCTTTAAAAATAGTTATAATTATCAGTAAGCAATGTCATAAGAATAAAATTGATTTTAGAAATGGCAAGATAAGATGAACTCTAGAACCTCTATTACTTCCAACCAATATTTCTTCCCAGTACCTTCTTGTAGAGTGCCAGGCACTCTACCAGATTTTGTGGACACAACAGTGAATACAACGAAAAAATTCTTTTTTGAAAGGGATTATTATACAGAGGAGGAACAGAGACAATAAACAAAACTTAACTAAAATAAAGGCTCCCCCAAACATATTAAACATAATACATTATTTCTTTACTCAATGGACATGGCATATAATATTTAGTCAGATAGCATTTGGGATTAAATCATTGAAATACAATAAAATACTTGATCCTTGGTAACCTGCAGTTCTGACATGACTGTAGCCTACCGGGTTCCTCTGTCCATGGGATTTTCCAGGCAATAGTACTGGAGTGGATTGCCATTTCCTTCTCCAGGGGATCTTCCTGACCCAGGGATCGAACCTGGGTCTCCCGCATTGTGGATAGATGCTTTACCATCTGAGCCACTAGGGAAGTCCCCATACAGGTTTTCAGCATCCTTCAAATATATCCGGGTCCTGGCTATAGTGTTACTTCACTGGCTGGCAGTTGCTCACTGCAGTTTAAATGCTGAATGGGAAGACTGAATGAGGTTACCGTATAGTTTATTGCCAAATCATGAAAAATTTTTATAATGAAAGGATAGGAAGTGGGACTATTAATAATTTTATACCAAGACAACATAATCCAAGATTCTATAGAAATATATAGTCACTCTAATTCTTTCCAGAGATTGACTAGTATACCCATTACCACTAGCGTGGTTCCAAGAACTCAGTCTCTTCAAGATGGGGCACCTATTTCGAAAGACCCATCCTAGGAGATTAGGTCAGAGGATTTGGGGGTTATGGGGACTCAACTGATACCCAAGAAAAGACTGCCTGTCATTTTCCAAGTAACAAAAGCAGTTACTTAGAAAGTTCCAAAAATAAAGTGTTCTTTCCTTTGTTACATGTATACATCCAAGTGAATGATATAATATTTAAGTTGTAGGTTTTATTTTATAGTAATAGAAAAATTACAAACTTCACTCAAGTTTCACTCTAACAAAAAATCTTCTAGGTTGCTCTAACCTACTTTCTATTCTCCTTTTCTTTTTGTATTGTCCTTTAAAACTATACAATAAGATTTATCTGAAAAAATCATTTCACAGACTATGATTTATAGAAAATATCTTCAAAATTTTAAGAGAGGGATACTTTTCCTTCATGAAAAACTGAGGAAAGAGGAGGCATCACCAAAAGTTTATTTCGAAAACTGCCACAGAGCAAATGGTATCTACATTAAACTAGAAGCCAAATGCCTTTTTTGTTTTCTAGTCCCTAAGAAGCTGGCTGCATGCTACTAACAGAAAAGAGGGGCTGCATTGGGAAGGAGTTTCACTTTTCCCTATAACAGGTGATGATGTTGGCTGTTGTTTATTTAAAAAGGGATTTCTGAGGAGAAGCATCACCAAAAATATAGGTTGACTGACTGTCACATCACAAGAACAACTAAAACTGCTCAAGAGCAAGAAATCACTGTGAACTTTCTAGAACCAGACATGAGGCTGAAGCAACCCTCTGCACTGAAGAGCCCAACACAGAGCATATCAGAAGCATAAGATAAATGGCTTCATCTTGACTCAATGGCCCCTCTCTCAGGCAAGCACAGTACCACACAGAGAGGTTTTGCCTGATCCTCCAGCTTCTAGTGAAAAAGACAACTTAGGAGGGAAACTGGCCACTAAACCAGCATATGGGTGACTCGGTGGGAGTCCCTACTCTGATGCGGCATTCAGGGATCACAGGGGAGTCTGTGGGATTCGACCACTGGAAATATGACTGTGATCAAGAAGAGGGGAGTGGTGTGCAACAGCCAGCACCCAGATTTTGGCTTATTGAGTCCATATCTGTAGAGCCCAAGTGGTACTTTTAACCATCACCTTTGCTCATCTATAGTACCATGTCTGGGGCACACTCCAACTTGGGAACTCAGCAAGGTGCAGATATGCCTGATTTGGATCCTCAAACAAAAAATGTTGCCAACCCTAGAGCCCAGGGAGACTATGGCTAATCAAAGAGCTGACTCACAATCCTCCCACCCAAGTGGACAGTGTCTTCCAGTTGCATCTGACAAGAAGGGCTGGAGACAACTCTTAGAAAAAGTTCCACTGGCACTCAAGCTTAGAGATGGGCAAGTAGAGCTGATGATCCCCCAGAACAAAGTTATCACACTTCCTGATTTCTAGCTATACTATAAAGCTATAGTCATCAAAAGAGTAGTATAATACTGGCATAAAGACAGACAAAAGGGACAGAATCAAGAGCCCAGACATATGTCCATGCATATACAGTCAACTAATATTTGAAAAGAAAGCCAAAAATCCTCAATGGAGAAAAGATGTTCCCTTCAATAAGTGGAGCTCGGATAATTGGATATTTATTGTGTAAAAGAATGAAACTAGACCCACAATTTCTACCACTAACAAAATTGAACTGAAGATGTATTAAAGACTTAAATGTAAGACCTGAAATCATAAAACTTCTAGAAGTAAAAGTTGAGAAAAAACTCCTTGATGTGGGTCTTGATTTTTTAAGGGGATGACACCTAAAGCACAAGCAATAAAATAAAATAAAAAAAAAAAACACTGGTAGAATTTCAAGATTAAAATCCAGATAAGTTTTTTTTGCTGCACTAAGATATTTGAAAATAACTGAATAGCTGGAAGATAAAAAACAGTTGAGGAGGCATGGCATACATATTTCAATGAAGACTATAACTACAAATAAATAAATTACAATAATCTTAAAATGGAAAGAATGATGACTTACGAATAGCCACAGCAACAGCAATTAGCAATTATTTTATTTTGTTGTGTGTTAATCTACACAAAGGAACCAACAGAAGAAAACCAATTGTTAAGAGTGCCTACTTGAAGCAAAATTGAGAAATGATGCACCTATTACCCTAATTCAACATAGCAATACACTATTTTCAAAGAAGATTGCAGATAATTGAGAATACTCTGTCATAATTATCACCATACATACATAAAAATTCATTTAAAAGGATGTTATTTTACCATTGTCTGAAAAATTTGATAAACGCAGGACAAAGCTGAATGAATTACACATAAAAATATAGTAAATGAGCAAAATTTTAGACTGGAATAATTTCTAGAGATCACCTCATGCAACATTATTTTACAGATGAGAAAGTTCAGCCCGAAAATTTTAGACTACAGTTTTTTCAGTGCTATGGAATTAGAAAAGAACAAGATGAATGAAGAAACCAAGTTTTCCCAGCATGATATTAGTTCTAGATATCTAAACAAGTGAATTTGCTCAATTTCAAGGAATTAATTTATCCAAGTTATAATCTGCTAAAACAAAACCAACTACAAAATAGCACACTAACACACCCTGTAGTGTTAGACTGGTTATCAACAATTTTAGCACTTACAATATAAATACTAGCTAGGCAAAGTCATACTGATAGGCAGAGTTAAGGGTCAAAGAAAGTAGTTAGTTAACCCCACTAGAAGTTTGTAAGTAAAGAAAAAGGTATGGAAGACCTCTGTAAGTTAATGATCACTCAAGAAAGCAGGTTTGCTTAACCACAAAACCAAGAAGGCCTAATTAGCAACAAAACCATGCAACAGAAGCATGAGCCATGCTCCAAAACAATAAAACAATGGTGACACGACCCACATCCTGCCCAATGAGTAAGTTGTTGATCCCTAGGAGATCCCTAGGAGATGCTTGATGAAAGTGAAAGAGGAGAGTGAAAAAGTTGGCTTAAAGCTCAACATTCAGAAAACGAAGATCATGGCATCTGGTCCCATCACTTCATGGCAAATAGATGGGGAAACAGTAGAAACAGTGGCTGACTTTATTTTTTTGGGATCCAGAATCACTGCAGATGGTAATTGCAACCATGAAATTAAAAGATCCTTACTCCTTGGAAGGAAAGTTATGACCAACCTAGACAGCATATTAAAAACCCGAGACATTACTTTGTCAACAAAGGTCCGTCTAGTCAAGGCTATGGTTTTTCCAGTAGTCATGTATGGATGTGAAAGTTGGACTATAAAGAAAGCTGAGCACTTAAGAACTGATGCTTTTGAACTGTGGTGTTGCAGAAGACTCTTGAGAGTCCCTTGGACTGCAAGGAGATCCAACCAGTCCATCCTAAAGGAGATCAGTCCTGGGTGTTCATTGGAAGGACCGATGTTGAAACTGAAACTCCAATACTTTGGCCATCTGATGTGAAGAGCTGATTCATTTGAAAAGACCCTGATGCTGGGAAAGATTGAGGGCAGGAGGAGAAGGGGACGACAGAGGATGAGATGGCTGGATGGCATGACTGACTCAATGGACATGAGTTTGTGTAAACTCTGGGAGTTGGTGATGGACAGGGAGGCCTGGCGTGCTGCGATTCATGGGGTCGCAAAGAGTCGGACACAACTGAGCGACTGAACTTAACTGAGGAGATGCTCTCTGAATACATACAAAACACTTTATGGAAAGTGACATTTCAAACTGAAAGAGCCTTACTGTATTGAGACGTGAAATAATTTTTCCATAGTGCCATGACAGTCCTGCCTTGACTATGTAGGGACAAGAAAACTCCCTCATCTGACACTGATAATGGAAGTGTGACATCTACTCAAGAATGAGAAAGAAAGTGGTCTTCTCCCCATACCCCTTTTCCTTTGTAGCCCACTAAGTTCCTAGGGTGTGGCACCCTCTCACCCCACCCACTTGTAAGCCTTACAAGCATCCACTTCTAATAAAGCACTTCTTACCTATCACTTTTCCTCTCACTGAATTCTTTCTGTGCTGAAACAAAAAGCACCAGAGTTCCTTGGAGCCCCCTCATGACACACCACCTGGTGGTTTCAATGCAAATTTAAGAAGTTCCCCATATGTGGAAACATGCTATAAAAATAGATTTCTATAACATTGTAACGTATATTTTCACAGGTTGAAAAGAAATAAAGTTATGGAATATTTACCTAGTAAATATCTGCTCTAATTATTCTAGTAGTAATGGATATGCTTTTTATGAACATGATTTATCTATTACCATGGTACATTACATTAAATATTACTTCAGTTATTTCACTTCTTTTTTCCAATGTATGGACTCTGCTATGTATCTAGCACTCAGGATATTATATAATGTGGAGATTATCAACATAAACCTAAAAGATACAAAAATTTTAATGTAAATTATTTTTATTAAATATCCTTAAGGAATAACCTTGTCAGAGAGGAAGAAATTTTCGTCTACTCTCCTGGGTTCTTCTGGTTAGTCTAAGAATTAAATTGCCATTAGGAACATTAGCACGGAAAAAAACAAACAAAAGTTTAATAATATAAAATTTGAGTAGCTTGGCAAAGTGAAACCCTCATCCTAAAGACCATTCAGCTGAAGACAAAAGAGAATGTTGTCATAATGGTTTGGGGCATCAAAGGAGAGAGAGGCAATTGACATGGAGATAGAAAAGCAATTGTTTGGTAAACAAGTGTTTACTGAGCCAAGCAGAGACAATTGGGCTTCCCTGGTGGCTCAGCAGTAAAGAATCCATCCTCCTGTAATACAGGAGAGCCAAGTGCAATCCCTGGGTCTGGAAGACACCCTGGAAAGGGAAAGGAAACCTACTCCAGTATTCTTGCCTGGGAAATTCCATGGACAGAGATGCCCAGCAGACTACAGTCCATGGAGTCACAAGAGTCAGACACAACATACAGACTAAATCAACCACCAAGACCACAGAGACAATGGGACACAGAAAGGAATTTTAACAAATGAGTTTTGTTAGATTCCTGTCTGCAACACTTAGTTCATACTTCTGCTATCCATGATCATAATTCCTTCCTGAAACAGGCCCCTTATCTATTGATTCTAGCCAACAAAATGTGGCACTACTATGGGGATATAGGGATCCCCTATATCACATGTAATCACTTCCTTGATTACATGATATATAAGACTTCAGTTTAGAGACTACAGTGACAAATTATACTTGCACATTTGAGGAAATAAGCAACTATGTTGAGGAAGTTCTTTGTGGCAAAGAAAAATTATAGGGCCACAAGGACCTATAATTGGCCTCTAGGACATAAAGGTGACCTGTAGCAGTTCAGTTCAGTTCAGTTGCTCAGTCCTGTCTGACTTATTGGGACCCAATGGACTGGAGCATGCCAGGCCTGCCTGTCCATCACCAACTCCTGGAGTTTACTCAAACTCATATCCACTGAGTCGGAGATGCCATCCAACCATCTCATCCTCTGTTGTCCCCTTCTCCTCCCGCCTTCAATCTTTACCACCATCAGGGTCTTTTCAAATGAGTCAGTTCTTCACATCAGGTGGCCAAAATATTGGAGTTTTGGCTTCAACATCAGTCCTTCCAATGAATATTAAGGACTGATCTCCTTTAGGAGAGACTGGCTGGATCTCCTTGCAGTCCAAGGGACTGTGAAGAGTCTTCTCCAATACCACAGTTCAAAAGCATCAACTGTTTGGCGCTCAGCTGTCTTTGTACTACAACTCTCACATGCATACATGACTGCTGGAAAAACCATAGCCTGACTAGATGGATCTTTGTTGGCAAAGTAATGTCTCTGGTTTTTAATATGCTGTCTAGGTTGGTCACAGCTTTTCTTTCAAGAAGTAAGTGTCTCTTAATTTCATGTCTGTAGTCATATTCTGCAGAGATTTTGGAGCCCCCCAAAATATATTCTGTCACTGTTTTCACTGTTTCCCCCTCTATTTGCCATGAAGTGATGGAACCAGATGCCATGATCTTTGTTTTCTGAATGTTGAGCTTTAAGCCAACTTTTTCAGTCTCCTCTTTCACTTTCATCAAGAGGCTCTTTAGTTCTTCTTCACTTTCTGCCATAAGGGTGGTCTCATCTGCATATCTGTGGTTATTGATATTTCTCCCAGCAATCTTGATTCAAGCTTGTGCTTCACCCAGTCCAGCATTTCTCATGATGTACTCTGCATATAAGTTCAATAAGCAGGGTGACAATATACAGCCTTGATGTACTCCTTTCCCTATTTGGAACCATACTGTTGTTTCATGTCCAGTCCTAAGTGTTGCTTCCTGACCTGCATACAGATTTATCAAGAGGCAGGTCAGATGGTTGATATTCCCATCTCTTTCAGAATTTTCCAGTTTATGGTGATCCACACAGTCAAAGGCTTTGGCATAGTCAATAAAGCAGAAATAGATGTTTTTCTGGAACTGTCTTGCCTTTTTGATGATCCGGCAGATGTTGGCAATTTGATCTCCGGTTCCTCTGTCTTTTCTAAATCCAGCTTGAACATCTGGGAGTTCATGGTTCATGTATTGCTGAAGCATGGCTTGGAGAATTTTGAGCATTATTTTACTAGCATGTGAGTTGAGTACAATTATGTAGTAGTTTGGGCATTCTTTGGCACTGCCTTTCTTTGGGATTGGAATAAAAACTGACCTTTTCTAGTCCTGTGGCCACTGCTGAGATTTCCAAATTTGCTGGCATATTGAGTGCAGCACTTTCACAGCATCATCATTCAGGATTTGAAATAGCTCAGCTGGAATTCCATCACCTCCACTACCTTTGTTTATACTGATGCTTCCTAAGGCCCACTTAACTTCACATTACAGTATATTTGGCTCTAGGTGAGTGATCACACCATCATGATTATCTGGTTGTGAACATCTTTTTTGTATAGTTCTTCTTTGTATTCCTGCCACCTCTTAATATCTTCTGCTTCTGTTAGGTCCATACCATTTGTGTCCTATTGAGCCCATCTTTGCATGAAATGTTCCCTTTGTATCTCTAATTTTCTTGAAGAGATCTCTGCTGCTGCTGCTGCTGCTAAGTCGCTTCAGTCATGTCCGACTCTGTGCGACCCCATAGACGGCAGCCCACCAGGCTCCCCCATCTCTGGGATTCTCCAGGCAAGAATACTGGAGGGGGTTGCCATTTCCTTCTCCAATGCATGAAAGTGAAAAGTGAAAGTGAAGTCACTCAGTCGTGTCTGACTCTTAGCGACCCCATGGACGGCAGGCTGCCAGGCTCCTCCATCCATGGGCTTTTCCAGGCAAGAGTACTGGAGTGGGGTGCCATTGTCTTTCCCCTTCTGTTGTTTTCCTCTATTTCTTTACATTGATTGCTGAGGAAGGCTTTCTTATCTCTCCTTGCTATTCTTTGGAACTCTACATTCAAATGAGTATATCTTTCCTTTTCTCCTTTGCTTTTCACTTCTCTTCTTTTCACAGCTATTTGTAAGGCCTCCTCAGGCATCCATTTTGACTTTTTGCATTTCTTTTTCTTGTGGATGGTTTTGATCCCTGTCTCCAGTACAGTGTCATGATCCTCTGTTCATAGTTCATCACGCACTCTGTCTATCTGAGCTAGTCCCTTAAATATATTTCTCACTTCCACTATATATCATAAGGGATTTGGTTTATGTCATACCTGAATGATGTAGTGATTTTCCCTACTTTCTTCAATTTAAGTCTGAATTTGGCAATACGGAGTTCATAATCTGAGCCACAGTCATCTCCCAATCTTATTTTTGCTAACTGCATAGAGCTTCTCCACCTTTGGCTGCAAAGAATATAATCAACCTGATTTTGGTGTTGACCATCTGGTGATGTCCATGTGTAGAGTCTTCTCTTGTGTTGTTGGAAGAGGGTGTTTGCTATGACCAGTGCATTCTCTTGGCAAAACTCTATTAGCCTTTGTCCTGCTTCATTCTGTACTCCAAGGCCAAATTTGCCCATTACTCCAGATATTTCTTGACCTCCTGCTTTTTCATTCCAGTCTCCTATAATGAAAAGGACATCTTTTTTGGATGTTAGTTCTAAAAGGTCTTGGAGGTCTTCATAGAACCATTTTAACTTCAGCTTTTTCAGCATTACTGACCTCTATTAGGCAGAGAGCAAAATGCTGGAGCCCTCAGTCATTCAAACACAAAGCTATGACTTCTTGCAGTAATCTCAATGCTTAAAAGTGTATTCTTCCCAATGCTAGCCTCCAGATGAAAACTCAGCTTGGCAATACCTTGACTGAAACTTTGTGAGACACTGAGCAGAGGATGCAACAATACTAATGCAAGACTCCTGATCAGAAACTAAGAGATAATAAATCTGTGTGTTATTTTAAGCCACAAAATGTGTGGTAATTTGTTACTTACGCATCAATACTAAGCAGCTTATCAATATATCCTTTTAGGCAGTTAGGGAGAAGATCAAAAATTCATCCTAAGTCTTTAGGGTCTTGATTATTTTCAGCTTGAAATAATGTGTATGCCAAAGAGACTTTTTAGTGGCACATTTTGCTTCCCTACAAACAACTCTAGCACAGTTTCTCTAATACTAGGGACACAACCAATTACAATCAGGCCATTGCTTTGTCTACTTGTGTTTCACAGTAGTCGTGAAAGTTAAAGTGGCTCAGTCATGTCCAGCACTTTGTGACCCCATGGACTATACAGTCCATGGAATTCTCCAGGCCAGAATACTGGAGTGGGTAGTCTTTCCATTCTCCAGGGGAATCTTCCCAACCCTGGGATCGAACCCAGGTCTCCTGCATTGCAGGCAGATTCTTTACCAGCCGAGCTAAAGGGAAGCCCAAGAATACTGGAGTGGGTAGTCTATTGTTGTAGCCCCGCGTTCCAGGAACAAACTCACTCAGAACGACAATGCAGATAGTGGAGTGCAGTTTATTACACCGGCGGGCCCAAAGCAGAGTCTCCTCTTAGCCAAGTACCCCCACCAGCATTTGTGAAAATCTTTTATACCCCATGTGTACATGTGTGAACCCACCACTCCAAATTCCTTGAGACTTACACAAACCAAGGAAAACACAATCCCAATAACCCCATGATTCACGTGCTATGTGCTCATGTGCTCAGTCAAACAATTAGCCAATAATCAATAAACCTGCGGTTACACTCCAATAGATACAGAAAAATTTATGGCCTGTTTGGAGGAAGGGGTGATTAGTGTATGTTTTCTCTTAGGCGATGAGTAACCTAGATATGATCTTCAAGGTTCCCCTGTCTGGAAGGGGTCTTATCCTTCTGTTGTTGTTTTCATAGGCACTAAACACAGAGTTCAGAGTCCATTGGAAAGGTGGCTGAGCATGATCAGCATGAACAGGCCTAAGATGGAGTCCAGGCCCTATGAATTCCTTCTTCACTATCTCTTCACCAGGGGATCTTCCCGACCCAGGAATGGAAACAGGGTGTCCTGCATTGCAGGTGGATCCTTTACCAAGTGAGCTATCATGCAAGTTGTGAAGACCACAATATTATCTCCATGTTTTTAAAGCAAATTTTTCCTATAAAGGAGCAGCTTTAAATTTTGGTCTTAATTTCCTCTCTTCTTCCTTCAGAGGAAAATCAGCTCCTTTGTCCCTTTCCTACTTACTTATTTCTGTCCCCCTCTGAACTTTAAAACCTAATTACAGGAATGAGATCACTAGGCAATTTAACCTAACTCCTAACTTTTGCTATCCTGAATGTGCACCATGTCTTATCTAACTTGTTGATTCTTTCCCTAGATAACAAGAAGAAAGAATGAAGCATTAATAATTAAAGAATGATTAGCTCTTTACCCTCAACAGCGCCCTAAGGAAACCTGCAGGAGGTTCATGCTGGCAAGATAACATCTGTAGAGGGAGTCAGCCTGTCTGGATGCAACTAGAATGATGCAGAACCCAACCTCCTGCCTCTATGATTCACATGTTGACTAAGAAATTATTCACAACCTAAAAGTTGGGAGTCATGTTTTATTCAAAGGAAATTTTTAGAACTTCAAGCCCAGGAGGCAGCATCTCAAAAAACTCTGAGAAAACTGCTTCAAGGAGGTTTGGGGGGTGGAGGGGGTAGGGAAGCCAGGATATACAGGAGTTTTGCAACAAAAAGCAGATAGTAATAAAAAGATGAGTTTTAATAGAAAAAAGGAAAAACCTAAATATCTCAAGTTAAGGAATTTAGCACTTTTCCATGTATGGGAAGATGCAAGGGTCTGGGCTCACAGAAATCATTCCTTTGATATGCACCTCAGCTTCTGGCAGCGGTATCTCTGCATCCTGAGTTTCCTCAGATTTTACTGTTAGTAGTACCTACAGTCTTATGACTCCTAGATGACTGGTATTCCTTTTCTTCCTGAGTTTTCTCAGGGATCACCAGCTCACCATGGCTATGGGCTGCACTTGGTGGGGAGGGTGACATCCTTTGTTTACTGATAAGGCAAGTAATATTCCATTTCTCACCTGAGATTCTTCCCCTCCAATTTTCCCTTTAAAAACTGTCATGGCTGAGCAGAATCTTTGGAAATGGTCTTCCCTCTGCCCATATTGCCAGCTTTTCTGATTAACACACCTATCCTTTCTACTGACATTTGTTTCTCAAATTATTGGCTTTTAAATGGTGAGCAGCCAAAGCTGAGTTCCATAAAAAGAGCATTTACAACATGAAATGACATGATTCAAAGCATACAACATATTCAAATACCTAATAAGTAAATTGCAACTGCCTATAGTAGTCAGGATTTTCCAGAGAAACAGAAACACTAGGAGATAGATAGAGAGAGCTATATCTCACTCTCTGTATGTGTATTTTGTGTTTCAGTGTGGTGAGGAGCGTAGGAAAGAGAGGGAGGAAGAGACTTACTTATTATGGTTCAAATTTGAAGACAATCAAGGCAAATGAATTCTCTTACACATAAAGGAAGGAAGGCTTTTGCTCTATTCATGCTTTCAGCTGATGGGATGAGGTCCACTCACATAAAAGACATCAATCAGTATTGCTCAAGCTAGCAATTTAAATGTTAATCTTATCCAAAAAAAAAAAAAAAAAGAGAGAGAGAGAGAGAGAGAGAAAACCCTCATAGAAACTCTAAAAATAATTTTGACCAGAGGTCTGTGTATCCCAAAGCCCATACAAGTTGACACATACAATTAACCATCATATGACTTAAAAGCCAAAGTTGGAAAAGGAAGATATGATACTGGAATTTCAATAAATCATAGATACAGGAGATCTCTCTAATATGAGACTTCACCAATGACTTTACACTAAGAAATTATATACGGTCTAAAAAATTATGTTATCATTGTACTGAAGAAAGTCTGAGATATATTTAGGATCCATCCTCTTTGAAGGCTCTTTTCAATCTTAAGGAAAAAAAATTTTTAAACATTTTTAAACTTTATTCATCTGTTTAGTTTTGGTAACAGTAAAAAAGTAAGATTGGGACAAATGAAATAAGAAATAGCTAAAATGTTACTCATAGAATTAAGGGACAAATAGCATTTATATTCTTAAGCTTTTAAGTGAACATTTTTCTCACATAGATTGTTCTGTTCATACCTGTTAAGTAACTTTCTTCTCTGTATAAAGACAAAGTGATTTCCTAACAGTAGTGAATCCAAATGAATGACCTATCTGAGAGTCATAGCCTCATAAAGCAAAGTCAAGTACTCTACAAAGAGCTACAAGCACTTGTGCAACTGGAAATAGGAATCCTTGCACATAATTAATCTTGCAGTGTAATCACCTAAACCCTGAGAGGATGAGCAAGTACTTCTCGTAGAAGAACAGGGAAAAGCAGAAATGAGATATACAATTGCCATTTACCTTGTAGAACTAAAAGGAAGGTGAAAAGATGATATGATTAACAAGTACCATTTCATCAAGGTAACATTTTTAAAATAGTGATGAGTATCCAGACACCAATATATTTGGCTTTTGTACTTGAACTTACTGAAAAGATTAGCGTAGTAAAACAGATTTCTATAACTTTTGGTGACTCACAGTGCTTTTTGAGGTTTATTATATCTCTGATTTGGGAGATAAAGCTCAAAAGTAGCATAGAAAAACTGAAGAGACACATAAAGAAGATTGTGGTGTTATTTAATTTATTCACCAAAAAAGTATTCACTGATTGTATATTGTTAGGCACTACACAAGAACTAATGATTCAAAAGTAACGATACTGCCCTATTCATGGAGAAAACAAATACATAAATAACAATTATAATTCAAAGTTATGAATACTATCATAAGAAGATGACCAAAGGCTATTAGATTTTGGAGAAGGTGACATTAGAGCTGGGACTTTTCTGAACAGTCACAGAAGATGTGTAATTTTGAAGAAATTAAATGGAAGTCATTTACATTCAGGTTAATGGAAATTTGAGAACAAAATGAAAAGAGGGAGATTAGGGTTAGATTATAAAACACTTGTAGGCTATGTTTTTGTTTATATTTTTTAAAGCAATTTTTTCCACAGGTCATAGAAATGAAATATTGAAAACAAATAGTTGTTATAAACAACTTTCTGATGTAGTCTTAAAAGATTCTACCCTTTATATTTATGAATGTATGAAACAGCAAATAGCTGAAAGAGGTCACTGTACTACATATGAGTCAAATCTAAAGTATAAACTATAATTGCTTAGAGTTATCTTACAGTTTCACTCTAACTTAATTTTCATATCCCAAAGTCTTTCTAAGTTTTCTCTCCACTTCTCTAGAAAAAAAATTCTCCTTTTAATGAAATGTATCATTCTCTAATGGAAATAAATCAATCCTAATAATAATTTTTTTAAGTTTTCCATTTCATATTTCTTATGTATTCCCCCTTTATCTTTCTGCATAAATAGTTTTCTCTTCTTATTCCTCTATATTTATTAATAAATCCTAAATGGTCATTTTAATTATTCATTGGGTGATAAGAATGCATGAATGATTTGCAGAAGCAGATTACCTGAGGAGGAGAACGTGCTAAGAGCTTCTAGGAATATTATTTTTTTATACACTGAACTGTTATTGCACATTCTAAATGCTATGGGGAAAAAAGTCAATTTTTAATCATTCTTTTCCTTACTTTTTTTTTTTATGTGAACAAGTAGAGAAGGGCAAAACTAAAATGTACATAGATTTTGAATGAACCAGAAAGCTTCCTATGGGAATATCTTGGGAATAAGAAGAATGGCTTTGACTGGATTTCTTATATCATGTATGAAAGTGTTAGTCACTGAGTCATGTCCGACTCTTTGTGACCCCATGGTCTGTCCATGGACTTCTCCAGGAAAGAATACTGGAGTGGGTTGCCATTCCCTTCTTCAGGGTCTCTCTCTGACCCAGAGTTCAAACCTGGGTCTTCTGCATTGCAGTCAGATTCTTTACTGTCTGAGTTAACAGGGAAGCCCTCTTATATCATGTATATATACCTATATAACATTTTAAAATCATTTGCTTGATCATAAATGATCATGAGCTTTAGCTGATCTGGCTAGGTGATGTTAAGACAAGTTTCTGAATAATCGATATAACATGAGGATTGAAATGGCCTAAAAAATACTAAGAATCAGACTTCAAGAAGTGTCCCTAAAGAAAATAGCTAAGAATGAAGCTATATTCTACCTATTACTTAAATCAAGTAAATCAATACTGAATTAAGTTATTAGTTTCCCAGATTTACTTGTTAGTGTGTTTTAAATGAGACAAATGTTTCCCACCAACCATCATTCTACCATGACAGGAGACATTAAAAAAAAAAATCCATAACTACTATTGGAAATGCAGCAAATTATATCTCAGATCTTGACTTTTGCTTTGGCCCAATCTCATTTATACCCTCAACTCTTGGTAATAACTCAGCAAGTAAACTAAAGAGTTGAGCATATCTTATCATGAGTGTTGTTATTTTTTATGCAACTTTAGGACAAAGAAAAATTAGCTAGGAATTTTCATTGGTAATTCAGTTTTCTGAAGCTTCTAATCACTTTCAGAAAGGATGAAAAGAATAATACTCTTTTCCTACATTGTATAAAGATGAATTCTGAGCTGCTACTAAAGGTATTCATCTTGTTTACCATGGGGCAGGGCAGGGAATTGAGGTTACCTGACCTTGCTTGGGATGTGCCTTTGTTTGTTTGTTTGTTTGTTTTTAGTTTCATCACTTGTTGTCTCTAGGAGCCAGTGATCCTTTTATTCTGCTACAGTCTTTAAAGAACTAAAAAAAAAAAAAAAAAAAGCAAGGGCTGCCAAAACTTAAATCTTTGTAATTTCCTATTTCATTCTTTAATGGTTCATGATTCCAAATATATATATATATATATATATATATATATGTATCTATTCTGTCTCTTGGATAAAAAATTTTACAAAGGATCAGAAGAAGAAACCCTAGAATTTAAATGGGGAATCTATATATCACAGTGGATTTCTTCTCAAACTGACAATGCTTAGGTTTTAGGCAAAATTATGTGCCAGTAAATGTGAAACTCAGTCACAAAGACTTAAGGAGTTTTGCTTTATAAAAATAGAGGATTGAAATTCTTTTATGCCATAAATGTGCATTCAGAATCCATGAACCATGCTCTGTTTTTACTGAGGGATAGAACATTTTCCTGTCAGACCCCGTTCTTCCCATTTCTTGGTAGGAACATGCTACAGAGTGCATCTCTTGGCTTCCTGCTCGTGCACAGGACACCACTGCACAGCCCACTCGCAGTGCCTACCAGCCCTGCTCCAGGACATGATTTCTCCTGGTTCTGTTCCTCACTTACTTCATATCCTCTGCTTGATGGGAGTGTGTGACACGCTGCTCCGACACTATTCAATTAGCGTTTGTCTTTATACTGGTGCCCTTGCTTACTGCATATATCACTTGCAGCAGCTGTTTAAAAGGCTCTGCAGGGCTGAGAAACCATGCATTCAGGAGGCCTGCGTGCAGTTGGTAACAGACCAGTTACATGCCTTATGAAGGTAGTCAGGAGACAGATCTGGAGGTTTGCTTCTCCACATTCTGATACCATGAGCTGATGGAAACAAGGTTTAGGGGGTCTTAGTGTGCTAAAGAGAAGGAAATGGCAACCCACTCCAGTGTTCTTGCCTTGAGAATCTCAGGGATGGGGGAGCCTGGTGGGCTGCCGTCTATGGGGTCGCACAGAGTTGGACACGACTGAAGAGACTTAGCAGCAGCAGCAGCAGTGTGTTAAAGGGCTTCCCAGGTAGTTCAGTAGGTAAAGAAACTGCCTACAATGCAGGAGACCCCAGAGAAATGGGTTCGATTGCTGGGTTGGGAGAAGGAAATTGCAACCCACTCCAGTATTCTTACCTGGAGAATCCCATGGATAAAGGAGCCTGGTGGGCTATACATAGTCCATAGGTAGCAGAGTCAGACACAACTGAAGCAACTGAGCACAGTCTACATTCTATAGTCAGTACCTCATCTCTACTATGAATAAGTGTTATAAAATTAAATGTCAAAAACTAGACTGGGGAGAACAACTGTTTTAATAATCTATAATATTTGTTCCCTGTTGATGATCCTGAAAATTCTAACAGCTATTTTCCCTCTTTGAGATCCATTAACAGTTTAAATTTTTAGTATTGTCAATACAAGGTACATTAGATTTCCATGATCTATAAGCATTTACAGGCAGGGAACAATAAAATTACCTTTGAAAGTCAATATGTTTTCAAACAAATGCTTTGCCTATAGTAAATACAACCTCTATACTACTTTCTTTTACTACTTCCAGGAAATTTCCTTTTAATATCTAGGCATGCCCAGCTGCTTATGGATCTCCTTTTCCACTTTACTTCATCTCCATCTTTATTGGCAATCTCATTTTTAGCATCTATGCATTGTTTTCTTAAATGTCTATTTTTATTTTTTAAACATCAAAAACATTTCGTATTCGGGTATAGCCAAATAACAATGTTGTGGTAGTTTCAGCTGAACAGGAAAGGGGCTCAACCATACAAATACATGTATCCATTCTCCCCCAACCCCCACTCCCATCCAGGCTGGTACATAATGTTGAGCAAAGTTCATGTGCTATACAAGAGGTCTTTGTTGGTTTTCCCTTTTAAAATATAGCAGTGGGTACGTGACCAATGCAAATGAACTTACTTACAAAACAGAAAGAGACTAACAGAAAATGAATTTACAGTTGCCTGGGGGAAGGGATAGTTAGGGACTTTGGGAAGGTAATGTTCTTATTATTTTAAGTTAATATTCTTTAAAAGGATGTTCACATGGTGAAAATTAGGTTCCTAGAAACTTGCCTAAATCTTAATGTAATGATTTTGTATAGTTATAAGGTTGATAATTATTCTTGTAACTGCATTTCAATTTCCTCTCATCTATGGATTCATATTTTCCAGTACTTGAAATATTCTTCAACCTCAATGTTTTGTTCTATCCCTAATTATACTCTAGGCTGAGAAAATAACACATTAAATATAATCTAATAATATTTTAATATTTTCTCTCCCAATGCCATTTCATAAAATTATACAAACTTATTCTATTTTCTAACTGCAGTAATATTGTTGTAGACATTAACAACAGGTTACAAAAAATTGAAATTGACAAAGTAATTTATAATGATATGAAAATATAGTACTAAGAACTTTGCTCTATTTTATACCAATGTCAAATATTGACATATTTAACAACAATGATGATAAAAATTTGAAAGAATAATCAATAATCCTAAAACTTAGTACTAACAAACATAAAACAAATAGCATAAAAGATATTACTAATTTGTACTTTCTTCCATCAATCAAATATTCTGACATATTAACCACAAATAATACATATATTTACTGTACCTGCTGATGCTGCTGCTAAGTTGCTTCAATCATGTCCGACTCTGTGCGACCCCATAGATGGCAGCCCACCAGGCTCCCCTGTCCCTGGGATTCTCCAGGCAAGAACACTGGAGTGGGTTGCCATTTCCTTCTCCAATGCAGGAAAGTGAAAAGTGAAAGTGAAGTCGCTCAGTTGTGTCCAACTCTTCGAGACCTCATGGACTGCAGCCCACCAGGCTCCTCCATCCATGGGATTTTCCAGGCAAGAGTATTGGAGTGGGGTGCCATTGCCTTCTCCAAAAGTGCTGTTAGAGATGCTAAAATATCAATGCTAACTGATTTACTGCAAAGATGGGCTCGATAAAGGACAGAAATGGTATGGACCTAACAGAAGCAGAAGATATTAAGAACAGATGGCAAGAATACACAGAAGAACTGTACAAAAAAGATCTTCACGACCCAGATAATCACGATTGTGTGATCACTGACCTAGAGCCAGACATCCTGGAATGTGAAGTCAAGTGGGCCTTAGAAAGCATCACTACGAAAAAAGCTAGTGGAGGTGATGGAATTCCAGTTGAGCTATTCCAAATCCTGAAAGATGATGCTGTGAAAGTGCTGCACTCAATATGCCAGCAAATTTGGAAAACTCAGCAGTGGCCACAGGACTGGAAAAGGTCAGTTTTCATTCCAATCCCAAAGAAAGGCAATGCCAAAGAATGCTCAAACTACCGCACAATTGCACTCCTCTCACACACTAGTAAAGTAATGCTCAAAATTCTCTAAGCCAGGCTTCAGCAATATGTGAACCGCGAGCTTCCTGATGTTCAAGCTGGTTTTAGAAAAGGCAGAGGAACCAGAGATCAAATTGCCAACATCCGCTGGATCATGGAAAAAGCAAGAGAGTTCCAGAAAAACATCTATTTCTGCTTTACTGACTATGCCAAAGCCTTTGACTGTGTGGATCACAATCGACTGTGGAAAATTCTGAAAGAGGTGGGAATACCAGACCACCTGACCTGCCTCTTGAGAAATTTGTATGCAGGTCAGAAAGCAACAGTCAGAACTGGACATGGAACAACAGACTGGTTCCAAATAGGAAAAGGAGTTCGTTAAGGCTGTATATTGTCACCCTGTTTATTTAACTTAAATGCAGAGTACATCATGAGAAACGCTGGACTGGAAGAAACACAAGCTGGAATCAAGATTGCCGGGAGAAATATCATTAACCTCAGATATGCAGATGACACCACCCTTATGGCAGAAAGGGAAGAGGAACTAAAAAGCCTCTTGTTGAAAGTGAAAGTGGAGAGTGAAAAAGTTGGCTTAAAGCTCAACATTCAGAACACGAAGATCATGGCATCCGGTCCCATCACTTCATGGCAAATAGATGGGGAAACAGTGGAAACAGTGTCAGACTTTATTTTTCTGGGCACCAAAATCACTGCAGATGGTGACTGCAGCCATGAAATTAAAAGACACTTACTCCTTGGAAGGAAAGTTATGACCAACCTAGATAGCATATTCAAGAGTGGAGACATTACTTTGCCAACAAAGGTTCGTCTAGTCAAGGCTATGGTTTTTCCTGTGGTCATGTATGGATGTGAGAGTTGGACTGTGAAGAAGGCTGAGCGCCGAAGAATTGATGCTTTTGAACTGTAGTGTTGGAGAAGACTCTTGAGAGTCCCTTGGACTGCAAGGAGATCCAACCAGTCCATTCTGAAGGAGATCAGCCCTGGGATTTCTTTGGAAGGAATGATGCTAAAGCTGAAACTCCAGTACTTTGGCCACCTCATGTGAAGAGTTGACTCATTGGAAAAGACTCTGATGCTGGGAGGGATTGGGGGCAGGAGGAGAAGGGGACGACTGAGGATGAGATGGCTGGATGGCATCACTGACTCGATGGATGTGAGTCTGAGTGAACTCTGGGAGTTGGTGATGGACAGGGAGGCCTGGTGTGCTGTGATTCATGGGGTCGCAAAGAGTCAGACATGACTGAGCGACTGATCTGATCTGATATGTAAAAAAATTTTTGGAAACTTGAGATTGACTTACTCTTTACCAAGATAATTCTTCATGTTTTATCTACTTATCTTTATTTGCTTGTTTATCTTCACTTATTTTTTTCTGCACAGGTCTGCTTCTCTAAAAGAATGCAATAGTTTAAAATCATGAATCTTTGTATTATTTTTGTCTATATACGTTTCCAACAGACAATTTTACACAGAGTAGGTACTTAAAAATACATGCCCTGAAATCTCTTGATAAAATTTTCTATACTAATCACTGGTCCTAATTTTAACTTCACATTAATAACATACTAAAGAGAAAAACTGGATAAATTATATCTAAAGCCAGAATATTCTGCTTTTCAATGGAGAGCTCTTATTCAGCTGGGTAACACTAAACTAGCTTGAACAACTGAATGTTTAAAATATAGGGTACTGCTCATAAAGTAAATATATGGCATGTAGTTTATTTTCCAGCATATTATTATCAACCTACAGGAAAATATAGTTAACAAATTGTTTTCCATAAATGAAAAGTTAATCCAAACCTCATTAAATGTTTTATTTTTAATAATGCTGCTGTTAAATATATAGGGAAAATATTGTATCCTATTTACACATTTTGAGTAATTTTATAATTTAAGGTTTAAAAATTTTTAGTAAGGGGATTTTTGAAAATTTCTTTTACCCAGCATTTTTCAAATGCCTTTAAACCAAGAAATTCTGTTTTAACTGATCATCTCTCTTATCAAAGAAATATTATGTGCTGAAAGATATTGACTATGTTACTTTATATATAAAAGTCATGATAAAATGTGTATTCAACAAAATGGCTATTTCATATATACTCTAATACTTATTCCAGAAATTTATTATATGTGATAGACTTACAGCAATATAAATAAACTTATTCTTACAGGGCTAGTGAATTAATTCAATGTATAAGACTGCTTTGAACAACTGCTTTCTTGCCTGGATTTATTATTTAGTATTTTAAAGTAAATTTCATTTCAGGGAGGCATGAGAATTATATTTATGCCATTATTCTTCGTATACTTTGTCAGTTCCTACTTCAACTGTTATCACTTTTTATCCTGTTAACACTCACTCTCACACTCTACATCAGGCGTGATAAATATATCCTTAAGGCATATTAAGAGCATGTAGTAGTAACAGTAAAATGGAGCAGGCTTATTCTTTAAGAATTTATATTAAAGGTGGATCCGTAGTAAGTCTCAGAAATAAATCATTTGAAAATGAAGAATAAAGCCATAGGAAATCTTCCTCAATGCATATTAGTTAATGTCACATTTTTTGTGAAGCAAAAAATCTTCAATAATCTTTATATGGTAGGTTAAAAATGATAATTAGTTCCCAAAGGAAAGGAATTTCCTTCCATTCTCTCCCCACCACCACAGGTATCAATTTGCAAAGAATTCGTAGGCATAGTCCACTTAGTAAAATAAAAGCAAACTTTTGGCAAATAAATTTATGTAATAGCATTACAGGACTGAAGTCATCCAGGTAATGAGTTCTGAAGAAAATGAACCCTGAAGAGTGAACACTAATGATGACAAAATTGATTCCTTCGATTAAAAACAAATTCACTGTAAGAGCACTAAAATAAATATTAAATTATTTCCAATCTAATTAAATCTCAACAAGATTGCTGAGGCTATGATGATGTTATTAAATTGTCTTTGAAACTCTTGTGTAAATTAGAGCTGGACCTGAACACAATATACTAATTCTGAACTGCATCAACAAGAAAGAGTTGTAATACACTAACAAAACAGAACTGTGACTTTTGTGAGGTCTCTGTTAGGCAGAAACACTGCAATATATAAAACACATCTGGAGAGTTAATTGTTTAATTTGTGTATGCATGTATGTGTGTGTGAATAAAAGCTTTAGCACAGAAACATTCACAAATGTTACACATTGTCCTTTGTCTCAAATTCTACTTAAGTAATCCAATAATTTAACATACAAGTTCTATGTATACTTTGACATTATCCCACTGCCATTCTAAATGTAAGAGATTCCAGTTATGTGTTAGCATAAAATCAACATACACACACACATATGCATAGGCTAATCAGTGGTTCACTAATATCATTTAATATTTTCATTTTCTAATGACCTTAACATTTTGTAGTCTTTCCTTACAAAATCTCTAAAGAGAATGATTGAATCATTACCCATTGCATATGGGCCAGAGAACAAGAAGATAAAGAATAAATGATTTTCATTGGTTCTTCAAGTAAGTGAAGACTTAATTACTTAAAGAACGTCCCTTGTTGCTCGGCTGGTAAAGAATCTGCCTGCAATGTGGGAGACTCGAGTTTGATCCCTGGGTTGGGAAGATCCCCTGGAGAAGGGAAAGGCTACCCACTTCAGGATTCTGGCCTGGACAATTCCATGGACTCTACAGTCCATGGGGTGCCAAAGAGTCAGACACAACTGGTCTGCCTTGGAAACAAAGAGAGATCATCCTGTCGTTTTTGAGATTGCATCCAAGTACTGAATTTCAGACTCTTTTGTTGACTATGATGGCTACTCCATTTTTTTCTAAGGGATTCTTGCCCACAGTAGTAGATATAATAGTCATCTGAGTTAAATTCACCCATTCTAGTCCATCTGAGTTCGCTGATTCCTAGAATGTCGATGTTCATTCTTGTCATCACCTGTTAGATGACTTCCAATTTGCCTTGATTCATGGACCTAACATTCCAGGTTCCTATGCAATATTGCTCTTTACAGCATCAGATCTTGCTTCTATCATCAGTCACATCCACAACTGGGTAATGTTTTTGCTTTGGCTCCATCCCTTCATTCTTTCTGGAATTATTTCTCCACTGATCTCCAGTAGCATATTGGGCACCTACTGACCTGGGAGTTCATCTTTTAGTGTCCTATCTTTGCGGCTTTTCATACTGTTCATGGGGTTCTCAAGGCAAGAATACTGAAGTCATTTGCCATTCCCTTCTCCAGTGGACCACATTCTGTCAGATGACACCACCCTTATGGCAGAAAGTGAAGAATAGCCTCTTGATGAAAGTGAAAGAGCAGAGTGAAGAAGTTGGCTTAAAGCTCAACGTTCAGATAACTAAGATCACGGCATCTGGTCCCATCATTTCATGGCAAATAGATGTGGAAACAGTGGCTGCCTTTATTTTTCAGGGCTCCAAAATCACTGCAGATGGTGATTGCAGCCATGAAATTAAAAGACGCTTACTCCTTTGGAAGGAAAGTTGTGACCAAACTAGATAGCATATTGAAAAGCAGAGACATTACTTTGTCAACAAATGTCCATGTAGGCAAGGCTATGGTTTTTCCAGTGGTCATGTATGGATGTGAGAGTTGGACTATAAAGAAAACTGAGTGCCAAAGAATTGATGCTTTTGAATTGTGGTGTTGGAGAAGACTCTTGACAGTCCCTTGGACTGCAAGGAGATATAACCAGTCCATTCTAAAGGAGATCAGTCCTGGGTGTTCATTAGAAGGACTGATATTGAAGCTGAAACTCCAATACTTTGGCCACCTGATGTGAAGAGCTGACTCATTTGAAAAGACCCTGATGCTGGGAAAGATGGAGGGCAGGAGGAGAAGGGGACGACAGAGGATGAGATGGTTGGATGGCATCACTGACTCAATGCTCATGGGTTTGGGTGAACTCCGGGAGCTGGTGATGGACAGGGAGGCCTGGCGTGCTGCGGTTCATGGGGTTGCAAAGAGTCGGATAGAACTGAGCGACTGAACTGGACTGAGGTAAAAGTTAAAATTACCACAGAAGTCGTCTAAGACCTATGTATGCTGGAAAGCAGAGGAAAATATTCCATTCATGAGAAGGAACAATGTTTTAAAGGAACAAGTTTGGATGAAGCTTTTAGTTAACCATTATATTTCAGTTAATATCATATATAAAACCTCTAGTAGATTTTTTTTAAACCAGTAGTTGTCATTAATGAAAACAAAAGACTTAAACTAACTAAATATAAAAGCTAAATGCTAATTTACAAACTTAGGTGCTTTTTTGTGAAGCATGATCACACATTGTCTTATTCCTATAATTGATATTATAGACCTTATTTGAATGTAGCTGTTGAATATTGAAATAACAAGCAATATTCCTTTTATTCACAGGAAGAATATGTAAATACTAGTTTCCATCAATTCTACAATGTTTTCATAAGGGGAAAAGAGTAACGAAGTTTCTTTGGTAGAAGTCTGTAAGAAAATGATTTTACTAGTGATAAAAACTCCAAAAGCAATCTCAGGACATTCTGATAAGCCAGAAGTTTATTTAAAAGATTATGAAGGGTCATTTTAGGTAGTAGATAACAGGAAACATACAGCGATGGCATAAAATTGATTCCAATTTCTGTCACTTAATTTGAAATAGAAACATGGTCTAATTTTTAGTAAAAGGTTTACAAGAAATATTCATTTTGAATAAATGCTTTGTGGTCTAAGGAAATGAAAAAAGCACATTCATATCTTTCTTTTAACTAATCATTTTTATTTTAAGAAATAGAATTTCCAGAAATGGAGTAAAAGTATCACACCCAACATCTGTGCATAAATAGATAATTCCATAGACAGAAGACTCTGAGCAGCTGAACAAAATAAGGAAATATGTAAATAATTAACAATATCATTAAGAAAAATTACTCCTAAAATTCAAGCACAAAAGCACATCATTCTCCATATTGTATATCTCATTTATCCCAAAATAAAAATAATTTCACAATGTTCTTATTTATACATATATAACACATTTAAACCTCTCAAATGCAACACTTTATGTGAAGCTTTCTGGATAAGCTAGAAAATAGATGAAACTTTTCAAATATATTTCTATGCGGGAAAAAAAAAAAAAACAGGATCCTTCTGCTTCTCAAATTTCTTTATAGAGACAAATAATAACTGACATTACCATACTGCTAGGAAAAGCTAAAACTGTAAGGGGTAAGAAATCTTGTTTGAAATAAAGATAAGTTACAACATTTTTATTAAGCTCATATTTCATCTATATTCAGAAAACAAGATTAACGTAAGATCACTGTTCCTGAATGAAGCTGTCCTAATTAAGTGCAAAACAGTATTAAAATGGATAACAAATAACATTTGCTCTGGCCTTTCCTCATCTATGGTGCCAAAAGTATCTGTTTGATTTATTTCTACTTTAATTTACTCAAATATAAGTTATGTCAATCAATTTGAATTGAAAGCAGTTCTTGCTAAGACCCTTTCATTCATTACTAGGTTAAAAGCATGCAACCAATGGCACAGTGAGAGAAATAGCAAAATGTATGCATTTAAAAACAGAAGATACAATGAATGAAATGGTGTTTTTAAGTATAAGAATGAATTTTATCATTAAACCTCAGAAAAGAATGAGAATTAACCTCTATTCTTATGGGCTTCCCTCATAGCTCAGTTGGCAAAGAATCCGCCTGCAATGTAGGAGACCCCAGTTTGATTTCTGGGTCAGGAGGTTCCCCTGGAGAAGGGATAGGCTACCCTCTCCAGTATTCTTGGACTTCCCTTGTGGCTCAGCCGGTAAAGAATCCACCTGCAATGAGACCTGGGCTCAATCCCTGGGTTGGGAAGATTCCCTGGAGAAGGGAAAGGGTGCCCACTCCAGTATTCTGGAGGATTCCATGGACTGGAGAATTCCATGGAGTCCATGGGGTAACAAAGAGTCAGATACAACTTTTCACTTATCATATCCAAGTTATAAGCCTCATAGTGTAATGATTTTTTTCTTCATGACGATATGTGTTTATGAGAAATAAAATATAATTTGCAATTGAAAAAATGCTACAAAGCATTTCTTACACTCTCATCAATAAAATCACTTTAGTGACTTCTTCCTGTGTTTAAAGAAATGAAAACATGCCTGTTATGGAGAAGGAAATGGCAACCCACTCCAGTGTTCTTGCCTGGAGAATCCCAGGGACAGAGGAGCCTGGTGGGCTGCCATCAATGGGGTCACTCAGAGTCGGACATGACTGATGCGACTTAGCAGCAGCAGCATGGATAGTGTTACATCATGTATCATGCAGATGTAGCCAATATAGAGGATTTGCCTCCAACTCTTTTTTGAACTGACTCAGAGGCCAGGGTCATGATTTTCTCTGGGTAACAGAGACACTCTGGATACGGGGTGGGGGGTTTCCTTCCTCATTGTCATCTTGCAAATGTCTGAAATGGCCTTGCTACTTTCTCCATTGTAACAGTTACAATTTCCTGAAATCCTGTCGCTTGATGAATTTAAGCAATTAAAATTAATAAAATTTAAGCAATTAAGTTGCTTGAGTCACTAAATGAGAGTACTAAATTAAAGGAATCCCTGAATGTTAATAAATATGTATTAATAGATGCCAGCCTTTTGATTATATTTCCAAATATTCTTTCAATAAATCAGTCATAATTATATATTGTAGTCCATATATACATTTATTAGATAGTACTGCAGAGAATTTTGGACAAAATTAAGATAACTAAGGTTTATGGATGAGGAATCAGAAATATTTGTTTATATACAATTCTTTCAAATAATGAGAAAAACTTCATTTAAGCAGTATATTTCACTTATGAAAAACAGTAAATGAGGAATCTAGAGAAGCCTCCCACTCCCTTCTTCAATAGGTGCATCTCATAAATGCAATGAATACCTTCTTACTAGGAGCTCATTACAAGAGGTCCAGTCACATGCCTACTCTGCTAAGCACCTGTCATCTATTTTCCTTTCTTATTCCCATTTTATCTTGCACACAAAATAAATAAACAGTAGTATCATCTGACACTCTTCTTAATGGGAGAATTTCACTTTACAATTTTTCAGGGCCACTGATGAGCGGTGCCATAGTGAAGTGGCTATGGATGAAATAGATACATCTTTAAACTAGGGCTATTAATTATCCACTCCATCAACTGGTCAGAGGCCATGAGTCTACTTGACAGAGATATATAGCTAAGTAATAGAACTAGATACCATTTTTGTGAACTACAAATTTGTGCCTTCTGAGCCAGTTATAGCCTTCCATTTATGTAGCACATCCCTTTTATAATGAAATATAATTATACACATCCATTTTTATAGTTTGATAACTTATATAAATCCCATTCATGACAGAAGTTTGGGTTGCCTAGTCCCTTAGTCAGAGAAGGCAGTGGCACCCCACTCCAGTACTCTTTAGAAAATCCCATGGACGGAGGAGCCTGGAAGGCTGAAGTCCATGGGGTCACTGAGGGTCAGACACGACTGAGTGACTTCACTTTCCCTTTTCACTTTCATGCATTGGAGAAGGAAGTGGCAAGCCACTCCAGTGTTCTTGCCTGGTGAATCACAGGGACGGGGGAGCCTGGTGGGCTGCTGTCTATGGGGTCGCACAGAGTCAGACATGACTGAAGTGACTTAGCAGCAGTCCCTTAGTAGGCATGGTTAGCCATTCAGATTTACTAGGGTCCATGAGCTAACAAGGTGATATTTTTCACCCAGAAGTCAGTAATAGACAACAGAGGGCTTGGCCATATTCCAAAACTGAAAGGTCTAAACATTATTTTTCTATTGAGGTTGCAGAGTCGCCACAGATCCCCTTGGTCTGCCCCAGACACTTGTACTACCATCACATCTGATAGGAAAAGAGGTCCAGTTGATTGGGCAATGTGTCCCATAGATCTGGGCTTCTTTAAAATGAGGAGATGTACAAGTTGTCAAATAAATAAATAACTGAAGTAGTTTGCCATCATATGTTATTTTTAGCCCCAAATATGCAGACACCCAGCAACTTGTCTCACTTTAGAAGATACCCCCCCAACATATTCAGTCCTCAAGCACTTCATTAGTGATTTTGGCCCAACTTCCAAGCATATTTTTTACATTCTGGCACATGTCTTTTTTCTTTTTCTTTCATGTGGACCACTTTTAAAGTATTTATTGAATTTGTTACAGTATTGCTTCTATTTTATGTTTTGGGGTTTTTTTGACCCTGAGGTACGCAGGATCTTAGCTTCGTGACCAGAGATCGAACCCACACTCCTTTCATTGAAGGCAGAGTCTTAACCAGTGTACCTCTAGGGAAGTCCCTGGCACACATCTTAATGAAGAAGACAGAATATTTGCAACTTCCTCCTTTCCAGGTCCCATTACCACACTGAAATGGGTCAGCATGGTATTCTGCAGTACATGAAGCTGACCAAAATGTCTGTACTATGTTCAAACAAGGAGTAAAGTTACTATGTAGTCCCATGAAGGATAAACTTCTGATTTTATATCATTTGCCTTGCTGATTAGAAGTGGAAATAAGTTATTTTCCAGGTGAAAAGCCTGATACAAATACCACATACTATGGGGGTTGGGTCAACTATGGTATATGTATACCCGGAATCACAGCTGCATTTAGCATCAACATCTCATTAAGTTTAGGATAGCCTACTGTGATTTTCTATGATTACATTGGTTTTTACCAGGTAAACATGTGAGGTAATACGGGCTGTGGTAGCAGTCACCACACCTGCATCTTTCGAGACTTGCTGGTAGCACTAAATCTCTGTGATGCAGGCCAATGTGGAGACTTGCTTTTGGTTGACATATGGGAAGAATGAGGAAGTTCCAGTGGTTCCTATTTTCCCCTATTGTAAAATCTCTTCTACAGGTCAGGGAATCACTTGGGGATTATCTCTGGTCCCAAGTATTTCTCTTCATGATATATATTTCAGCGCTGGTCAAAGAACCAAAAATTAAGCTATAGTCTCATTGAAACAATATGAAATCTAGAGGTCTCTGAGAGGCTGGATACTATAAAACTCTTAGATGAAAGCACAGGCAGAACACTTTCTGATATAAATCACAGCAATATCTTTTTGAATCCACCTCCTAGAGTAATGAAAGTAAAAACAAAAACAAATGGGACCTAATTAAATTAAAATCTTTTGCATAGCAAAGGAAACCATAAACAAAAGGAAAAACCCTCAGAATCAGAGAAAATATTTGGAAACAAATCAACTGACAAAGGATTAATCTCCAAAATACACAAATAACTCATGCAGCTCAATATAAATTTTTTTTTTAATGGGTGGAGGATCTAGACATTTCTTCAAAGGCATATAGATGGCCAAAAAAAAAAGCACATGAAAAGATGCTCAACATTGCTAATTCATAGAGAAATGCAAATCAAAACTACAATGAGGTATCATCTCACACTGGTCAGAATGGACATCATCAAAAAATTAACAAACAATAAATGTGGAGAGGGTGTGGAGAAAAGGAAACCTTCCTACACTGCCAGTGGAAGTGTAAATTCATACAACCATTTTGGAAAACAGTATGAAAGTGCTTAAATATAAAACTACCATACAACCCAGCAATCCACCTTGGGCGTATATTTGGAGAAAACCATAATTCTAAAAAATATGTGCACCCTAACATACACTGCAGCATTATTTAAGATAGCCAAGACATGTAAGCAGCATAAATGACCACTGACAGATGAGTGGATAAAATAGATGCAGTACATATATCGGACGGAATTCTACTCAGCCTTAAAAGGAATGAAATAATGCCATTTGTGGCAACATGGACAGACCTACACATTGTCATATACAGTGAAGTCAGACAAATATCATATGCTCTTGCTTATGTGTGGAATCTCAAAAAATGGTACAAATGAACTTATTTACAAAACAGAAAGAGTAAAAAACAAACCTACAGTTACCAGGGGGGAAAGGAGAGGAGGGATAAATTGGGAGATTGGGACTGATATATACACACTAATTATATAAAATGTGCTTGATTGCTCAGTCATGTCTGACTCTTTGTGACCCTTTGGTATCCTGCCAGGCTCCTATGCCCATGGGAATTTTTAGGCAAGAATACTGAATGGGTTGCCATTTCCTCTTCCCAGTGGTCTTCTCCACCCAGAGATGGAACCCATAACTCTTGAGTCTCCTGATTTGGCAGGCAAATTCTTTGCCACTAAGTCATCAGGGAAGAGACAGACAGACAGACACTCCTGCACACACACACACACACACACACACACACACACACACACACACAGCATAGAGCATGGCAACCCACTCCAATGATCTTGCCTAGAGAATCCCATGGATGAGGGAGCCTGGCAGGCTGCAGTGCATGGGTTCACAAAGAATCAGACATGACTGAAGTGATTTAGCATGCACAATACACACATATATATAACTGATTCACTTTGCTGTATACCTGAAAATAACACACTGCAAATCAACTATATGCTAGTAAAAAAAAAAAAAAAAAAAAGAAGGAAAGAAAGACAGAACAATGTGAGATCAACTAGATTCAAGAATCCATTGCTTAAACTCCTTCAAGATTCATTTTGAAGCTGGAAAACAATGGTGAATTAAGTCTCTACGGACTATTATCAATTAGAGCCAAAATCAACTACCCACAGAAAGTCAGAATTTTTCTTTCCTAAAAAAAGCAGAGACATTACTTTGCCAACAAAGGTCCATCTAGTCAAGGCTATGGTTTTTCCAGTAGTCATGTAGGGATGTGAGAGTTGGACTGTGAAGAAGGCTGAGCACTGAAGAATTGATGCTTTTGAACTGTGGTGTTGGAGAAGACTGTTGAGAGTCCCTTGGACTGCAAAGAGATCCAACCAGTCCATTCTAAAGGAGATCAGCCGTGGGATTTCTTTGGAAGGAATGATGCTAAAGCTGAAACTCCAGTACTTTAGCCACCTCATGCGAAGAGTTGACTCTTTGGAAAAGACTCTGATGATGGGAGGGATTGGGAGCAAGAGGGGAAGAGGACGACAGAGGATGAGATGGCTGGATGGCATCACTGACTCGATGGACGTGAGTCTCAGTGAACTCCGGGAGTTGGTGATGGACAGGGAGGCCTGGTGTGCTGCGATTCATGGGGTTGCAAAGAGTCGGACACGACTGAGTGACTGATCTGATCTGATTGGAGAAGACTCTTGAGAGTCCCTTGAACAGCAAAGGAGATCCAACCAATCCATCCTAAAGGAGATCAATCCTGAGTGTTCATCACAAGGACTGATGCTGAAGCTAAAATTCCAATACTTTGGCCACTTGATGTGAAGAACTGATTCATGTGAAAAGACCCTGATTCTGGGAAAGATTGAGGGCAGAAGGAGAAGGGGATGACAGAGGATGAGATGGTTGGATGGCAGCACCAACTCAATGGACATGACTTTGGGTGGACTCCAGGAGTTGTTGATGGACAAGGCCTGGCGTGCTGCAGTCCATGGGGTTGCAGTGTCAGACACAACGAGCGACTGAACTGAACTGAAGGGTACTTTCATCTTAACAAGTGGCAACAGATTATGGGAAGATTAACATGCACGTACTTCTAGATTAACCGCAGTGTTCTATTTCAAAGAGGTAGACCCCTCACCCCACCCTGCATTATTTGAAGGTCACAGGGTCTGCCAACTGTCCTGGCCTGAGCACTATGAGTTTCCACTACAGTGTGTTACCTCAAGATAAGTTTCTTCTACCAGAACTGGAGTTTGAATTTGCTGCTTATAAATGTTGAATCCAGTTATTTCTAGTGGTCCAACAATCAAGTGTATATCACCACAGATTTTTGCATGTAAAAATTCAATTCTGATCACCACTATTGTGGTAATTGTGCCCATCTTGTCTCTGAATATAAATCATGTCTACCTGGCTACTACTGCTTTTACACATCCCTTTCTCAGTGATATAAGGAAATCCACCTCCACTGCAGCATTCCTATCATTTGTACACTACACAGGACATTTACTTTACAGATTTGTCAAGAAGGCTAGTGACACACTCCCCAGTGTATTTCTTAAGGAAATGATGGCTTGATATATCTACATGGGACTATAGTCTTTGGATCAAAAAAACTGTGCTTTTAGGAGTCAGCTACCACTAAATTAATTACAGGTATCACTTAGTATTCACTGCTTGGTTAAGAATAATTTTATCTTTACAAAAGCATGAATGTGCTCAGGCCAATAAAAATGACATGATGGGGGTGGCAGAGAGTCCTCTATTATGTGAGCCTTCTGGAAAACCAAAGGATTAAGTCCAATAAGTACTGCTTCCAATTAGACCAACTGAAAGCAGCATTCGACAAAAAATATCTGGAATTAGTCAACAGAAAACACATAATCTTTCATCAGGATAAGAGAAGACCACATGTTTCTTTGATGACCAGGCAAAAACTGTTACAGCTTGGCTGGGAAGTTCTGATTCATCCACCATATTCACCAGACATGGTACTTTAGGGTTTCCGTTTATTTCTGTCTTTACAAAATTCTCTTAATGGAAAAAAATTTTCAATTCCCTGGGAGACTATAAAAGGCGCCTGGGGACAATTGTTTGCTCAAAAAGATGAAAAGTTCTGGGAAGATGAAACTATGAAGTTGCCTGAAAAATGGCAGAAGGTCGTGAAATAAAATGGTGAATACATTGTTCAATAAAGTTCTAGGGGAAAATGAAAAAAAAAATGACATGGTGTGTATGTGAAAGTAGCAGGAGTTAGGAACATGGATTATCATTTCCTTGAGAATACAGACTGACTCAAGAATTCATGGTTCTATATTCTAAGGTTCTCAGATTGGTGGTTGAAGTTATATGCATCACTGATCTTGTGCAAGGATGTCCTGACATAATCAAACTGGCCACAAATGAGTAATACTGTATACATCATAAGAGCAATTCTTAACTGAGAAACACATTACTTTGGATGAATTTTGTAAACAAGGTTTTCACTTGTGAAATTGTTCTATATAACTAGAGTTTAATTTCTAGAACAAGATATATTTCGATGAAAGCTTTTCTTAAAAGCATTGCAAATTTCCTTGTTTTCTTACAGAGTATGTTGAATATAATTTGAATATTTCTTCATGGCTATGAATGAATAACATAGCCATAACATGAATAACATAATATAATGAATAACAACTGTAACTTCTATAATTTTTACACAGAAGTGGTTCTTAAGTGTGATACTCAAACCATCATTATCAGCAACTGGGAAATTTTTAAAATGTTAAATCTTAGGCCCCACTTCAGATCTAATGACTAGAAAGCTGCTAGTGATTTTGCTGCCCACTAAAGCAGAACATAGATCTGTAGAGCCATTTATGCTTCTGCTAGAGCATAGGGTCAGGCACACTGAGGTTTAAATGTGAATCCTTAACCACATGACCTTGGGAAAGTTATCTAACCTACCCAAAGTGCAAATTCCTCTTAGGTAAGCTAAACTTTACAGAATCATGAAGATAAGATGAGCAATTAAATGTAAATGCCTTAGTATTGTGCTTCATTCAGTAACAATTTAGTAAATGATTTAAATTTTTAAAAATTATAACATATAGTTATTTAATACAGATTCATCCTCACTTTTTAACGTACATTTAACACATATTTATTAAGTTCTAAAATTATCTTTTTTATTTTAATAGTAGTTTCTATAAATAAAGAGCTGCTGCTGCTGCTCCTGCTGCTAAGTCGCATCAGTCGTGTCAGACTCTGTGCAACCCCAGAGACTGCAGCCCACCAGGCTCCCCCGTCCCTGGGATTCTCCAGGCAAGAACACTGGAGTGGGTTGCCATTTCCCTCTCCAATGCATGAAAGTGAAAAGTGAAAATGAAGTCGCTCAGTCGTGTCCAACTCCTAGCAAACCCATTGCCTGCAGCCTACCAGGCTCCTCTGTCCATGGGATTTGCCAGGCAAGAGTACTGGAATGGGGTGCCATTGCCTTCTCCAATAAAGAGCTAGATTGGAAAAAAAAAAAATTAGTACTTTAAGATTTTGAGCTTGCTCCTAGATAACTGAGAAAGCCAGAAATCTTAACTCTTACCTAATTTTATTTAAAAAGAGACTTCATATAGAATATTCAGTTTTACAGTTTTATAAGATCCCAATTAAGCATATAGGAAAAAAATCTTGAGAGAGGCTTGATTTCCATGTATACGACAGTAAAGAAAGATACAATTAGACCTAAAATAAATTGAAGAATTATAATTGTTCCTTGACTACATTCTTCCAAGTTCAAAATACTGGGAAACTTGGAAGGCTAAATAAAGAGAAATTATTTTGCAATGGCCAAGACTTTTAATTGGGTTTCCCTGAGGCATGCAGAGTTAAACAACTTAGCAAGCAAGTATAAATCTGATTCATTTTCAGAGGTGAGAAAGCAAAGATACAATAGAAATATTATATCTCAATGGTGAAAAGAAATTGAACTAATTTGAAATAAAAACTAAGCAGATACTGTTGCTTTGGTTGTTTTCTGTCACTGAACGTCAAAAGAAAAGCCTTCCATCAGCACTTTTAAACTTGTAAGCAGTTTTTTTTGTACCAGCCATACAACAAATACAGAAAGTAATACCTTTTGTAACCTTTCATAATTCCAGAACTGAGGATTAATAGTCATTATTCCTTTTTATTTATGAATTAAAAGTCAATATATTAAATGTGAAGTATTTACAAAGATATCTTTTAACAATGATGAGTAATATACTGAACACTTAATATGTCCTTCAAAGAAAAGGATATATGGTATCAAAAATTCATTCCAAACTTATTTCAACTTGTACTGAATTGATGTAGACTTGAAGAAAGTTTTATGTGGATATCAAGTTTGCTTTTATTTTTCTCTGGTCAATGTTGCTCTTATCTTCTACTTGAAAAAAAAAAAGATGAAAATGATTCTGAGCATGGAGTTGAAAATCATAAATCTGTCTATATTACCATCCTCATCTTTGGCTCCATAAAAACAGCAAGACTAGATTACATTGCTGTTATATAACTGGCACAAACCAGCCTTTAAAAAAGTCACATTTAAAAAATCTATTTACAAAATTAAATTGCTCTACTACTTAAGGCAAATCATCATTCTCTTTTTCCTCAAACTCTTTTTCAACTGTAGAGATTTGGCCCCATACATTATCCTAAATTTATTACAATATTTCAGTCAGTTCAGTTCAGTTCCTCAGTCATGTCTGACTCTCTGCGACCCCATGAATCGCAGCACGCCAGGCCTCCCTGTCCATCACCAACTCCCGGAGTTCACTCAAACTCACATCCATCAAGTCGGTGATGCCTTCCAGCCATCTCATCCTCTGTCGTCCCCTTCTCCTCCTGCCCCCAATCCCTCCCAGCATCAGAGTCTTTTCCAATGAGTCAACTCTTCTCACGAGGTGGCCAAAGTACTGGAGTTTCAGCTTTAGCATCATTCCTTCCAAAGAACACCCAGGACTGATCTCCTTTAGAATGGACTGGTTGGATCTCCTTGCAGTCCAAGGGACTCTCAAGAGTCTTCTCCAACACCACAGTTCAAAAGCATCAATTCTTTGGCACTCAGCTTTCTTCACAGTCCAACTCTCACATCCATACATGACTACTGGAAAAACAATAGCCCTGACTAGACGGACCTTTGTTGGCAAAGTAATGTCTCTGCTTTTGAATATGCTATCTAGGTTGGTCATAACTTTCCTTCCAAGGAGTAAGTGTCTTTTAATTTCATGGCTGCAATCACCATCTGCACTGATTACAATATTTGCTCTCTGGTATATTAATATCAAAAAACTCATTCATATTTAAATTGCCTTTGCTTGGCCTACTCACAGTCCCATTCAACTTATTTTCTTTTCCTTATAGACAAGTTTATTAAAAAAGGAGGAAAAAAAAAGATTTTTATCCTACCAATATTTTCTTAACTTCCCACTGACTTAACCACTACAACCAATCAACTACCAAGCAACAGAAATCCACTAAAATTACTTATCTAAGAGTGAGCATAGGCTAACATTATGCTGCAATAACAAACAATCCCAAATACTCATTAGATTAAATTAATAATAGTTTAATTATTACACAAAGTTGGTAGGGTCCCAGGTTGGAAGCCTCACTCATTTATAAAAGTAACTTCTCAACAAAAAATTTCATAATGAAAATGGGAGAGCATGGATAAGTTTATGCTCTATTTGTAAGTGTATTAATCTAAAAGTGATATTCCTAGTTACCTTTTGTGGACAAAGCAAGTGATGCCTTATTAAAATATGAGGGGAGAGTGGTACATGAAGGAAAAATTACTTTTAAACAAAAAGTAAATCTTGATTTTGAAAATTCAGCCTACCCAAATCCAAAATGGGAAAGAAGTGCACCAAGGCTGTATATTGTCATCCTCCTTATTTAACTTATGCACAGAGTAATCATGAGAAATGCCAGACTGGATTAAACAGAAGCTGGAATCAAGATTGCCAGGAGAAATATCAATAACCTAAGATATGCAGATGACACCACCCTTATGACAGAAAGTGAAGAAGAACTAAAGAGCCGCTTGATGAAAATGAAAGAGGAGAGTGAAAAAGCTGGCTTAAAACTCAACATTCAGAAAACTAAGATCATGGCATCTGGTCCCATTACTTCATGACGAGAAGATGGAGAAACAATGGAAACAAGACAGACTTTATTTTGGGGGGCTCCTAAATCACTGTAGATGGTGACTGGAACCCTGAAATTAAAAAAACGTGTGGTCCTTGGAAGAAAAGTTATGACCAACCTAGACAGCATATTAAAAAATATGGATGTGAGAGTTGGACTATAAAGAAAGCTGAGTGCCAAAGAATTGATGCTTTTGAACTGTGGTGTTGGAGAAGACTCTTGAGAGTCCCTTGGACTGCAAGGAGATCCAACCAGTCCATTCTGAAAGAGATCAACCCTGGGTGTTCTTTGGAAGGAGTGATGCTAAAGCTGAAACTTCAGTACTTTGGCCACCTCGTGCGAAGAGTTGACTCATTGGAAAAGACTCTGATGCTGGGAGGGATTGGGGGCAGGAGGAGGAGGGGACGACAGAGGATGAGATGGCTGGAAGGCATCACCGACTTGATGGATGTGAGTTTGAGTGCGCTCCAGGAGATGGTGATGGACAGGGAGGCCTGGTACGCTGCAATTCATGGGGTTGCAAAGAGTCAGACAGGACTGAGCGACTGAACTGAACTGAATTGAATTGAGAAGAATCTTGAGAAGTTAAGTTTGAAAATCTTATTCCTTAATCTAACCAGTGATCTTGGGAAACTTGGGTTCATTATCCCCCTAGTCACCTCAGTAAATGTTAAAATAGAGATAATATGACATAGGAAAGATATTTTTTGTTTAATGGCATGAATCCCATGACATGCCAGGAGAAGAACAAAGTTAGAGAATTATATAGCAGCAGAAATATTGCTAACTTGGATTAAAAGGGGCAGAGACAATACAAAATGAAAGATATCCGACACCAGTAGGATGATGAAACCATTCTGCTACAAAACCCCTCTATCTTTCAGTGGGGGAAAAAAAAAAGATGACTAGGAAGATGAAGAAGAGTACTCTGAGGGTGTAATCAAGAACTGTAAAGAATTATTCCCAGGCCTTACAACCTAATGGGGTTTTCACATTAGATTTCAAAATGGCTTGAGAACACTGACCCATTTTTTTTCTTCCATTTTCTCCACTTTTGAACCAGAATGTCTATAATGTTTTCATATTCCTGTCCTGCCACTGCCTTTTGAAAATGCACAATCTGTTTATTTAGTATCACAAGTCCAAATATAAATAGGAATTATAATCGCAATGGATTATATCCAGAGCTTCACTCACACCTGATTTAGAGGATTGGTTAATAAAATTTGGGAATTTAATACTGGTAATACTTAGTTAAGATTTTGAAAATTTGAGTTGGTACTATCATAGAGTGAAACATTTAGGGCTTCTGCATTGGGGTGAATATATTTTTCATGTGCTCTGATTATTAATGTTTAGGGGCAAGATGGTAGACTGAAATAGGCAGGATAATCCCAAAATGGCTATACCTAACCTTTAGAGTTAGTGAATAAGTCACATGGGACTTTGCAGATGAAATTATGTTTTTAATCTTAGCAGAGAGATTTTTTTTTTATGGATTATGAGGTAAACTCTATTTACCCACTTGGACTCTAAGAAGGAAGAACCAAAATCAGATACTATGTGAATATAGAATAGGTACCAGGAAACAAAGTAGGAGAGGAATTAGAACCACTTTTTCTCACTTTGAAGATGGAGAAGAAATTATGGGCCAAGAGATGTGAGTGGTCTCAAAAGCTAAGCACAGTTCTCACACTGACAGCGGCCAGAAAATAGGAACTCAGTCCTGTAAACACATGGCATGCTGCTGCTGCTGCTAAGTTGCTTCAGTTGTGTCCGACTCTGTGCGACCCCATAGACAGCAGCCCACCAGGCTCCCCTGTCCCTGGGATTCTCCAGGCAAGAACACTGGAGTGGGTTAAACACATGGCATAGACTTCTGCAAAAAACTCGAACTGTAAGGAAACAGATTCTCTCCTAGAGCCTCCAGCAAAGGAATGTAGCCAGTCAACACCAAGATTTTAGACTTTCAAAAACAATATAAGGTTTCTGATCTACAGAAATGTGAGGCAATAAATCTGTGCTATTTTTAAGTGGCTAAGTTTGCAGGAATTTGTAAATGGCAGTAACAGAAAAATAATGCAAATATACACACACATACACACTTCTGTGTATAGTATATATACTTATACATACACATGTTCTTATATATAGAAAATGTTTCCAGAACATTTTTAGGAAATGTGTCATTAATAGTATATAATGAATAGCATTTTTACTATATCTATTGTGAAAATAACTGTAGACTCTTAACATAGTAACTTGTTTAGATAATAAAGTGAAAAGTGAAAGTGAAGTCACTCAGTTGTGTCCGACTCTTTGAGACCCCATGGACTGTAGCCTACCAGGTTCCTCTGTCCATGGGATTTTCCAAGCAATAGTACTGGAGTGGGTTGCCATCTCCTTCTCCAGGGAATCTTCCCAACCCAGGGATCGAACCCAGGTCTCCTGCATTGTAGACAGATGCTTTACCATCTGAGCCACCAGGGAAGTCCTTAGATAATAAAGGTAGTAACTTTATTAGAAACACTATAAGAAGTAGCCTCATCAGATGAAAAGGATTGATCATATTTAGGGCTATAGATAAACTATCATTAAATCTTCAGCACTTAGCCTCATTCCATTTCTCTCCTGTGTGCCTTATGGATAATGTTACTCTAGCATTTGAGCCTCTTACTTTCAATTAACTAATAATTTCTTTTTTTGCTTTTTAGAAAGGAATATGAATGGGAAGAAAATTAAAAATGATGGTATATGACAGAATAGTTTCTGAGACCATCGTAAATATCATAAGAAAATGTATCAGTATGTAAACTGGTGACAGTTTCAAAAACAACTTTTTTAACCATGTTAAATAATTGTCTTTTGTCTTTATAATTTATTTGAAGATTTTTTGAAGTCCATTTGCACCAATTTACCAACCATGAAACTATGTGATATTATTTCACTCAGAAATAAAGGTACAAGATTATAAACTGTGCTTTAATCTTACTGAAATTCTCCAATGTGACGTTGTAGAGGGTATTTTTTTTTTTTATTGTAACAGAGAATTGAAAGACAAAAGGTCAGTGGCAGTCCATCACTAGTGTGAGAAAAATCTAGTAATAAAAATCTGCAATAAAGTAAGTGTAAGAAAGCCTGAGAGTGTGGTCATATAGTAATAAAAATATAATAAATGGACTTGGGAAAGATAAGAGTTATCTAATTTAGTAATCCAGAAATAGTCACAATTGACAAGAGAAGACAGCACTCTACATGGAGAATTAACCTCAAGTTTATCAAACAAGTAGAGGACTAAAAAAGTTTACACAATTGGAATAGACATTACAAAGCCTTTCTTCATTTTGTGTCAAAACAAGAATAATAATTGCCCTGGGATGTTTTGCCTAAGAATATATATTTTTAAATCAAAAGTGACAGCTGAAGAGCAAACATGCAGATACAATCTAATAAACACTTAATTTAAAAACACATTAATTTTGTTACATTTATCTTTCCCAAAATAATCACTTGTAGAAACTTTTGCTATATACGTGAATGATTTTTTAAAATATTTCTTTGATAAATTGTTTTGAAATAAACTGATTTTAAAAATAAATGTTGTTTTACCCAGATTTGGCCAAACTTAAAATCTGATATACAGTTCTTAAGCATCCCAGTTTTAGTCATTCTGTCTTAAAAATAATATGAAAGTGTTGACATACTTTTTTAAAAAGATTATCCTGTATCCTTTATCTCACAGGGTAACTATGTTTTACCAATATTTTTCAAGGGATAGTCTATAAAGCTTTTTGAAAAACCTGTATGCAGGTAAGGAAGCAACAATTAGAACTGGACATGGAACAAAAGACTGGTTCCAAATAGGGAAAGGAGTACATCAAGGCTGTATAATGTTACCCTGCTTATTTAACTTATACGCAGAGGACATCATGAGAAACGCTGGGCTGGAAGAAATACAGCTGGAATCAAGATTGCTGGGAGAAATATCAATAACTTCAGATATGCAGATGACACCATCCTTATGGCAGAAAGTGAAGAAGAACTAAAGATACTCTAGATGAAAGTGAAAGAGGAGAGTGAAAAATTTGGCTTAAAGCTCCACATTCAGAAAACTAAGATCATGGCATCCGGTCCCATCACTTCATGGTAAATTGATGGGGAAATGGTGGAAACAGTGTCCGACTTTATTTTTTTGGGCTCCCAAATCACTGCAGATGGTGACTGCAGCCATGAAATTAAAAGACGCTTACTCCTTGGAAGGAAAGTTATGACCAACCAAGACAGCATATTAAAAAGCAGAGACATTACTTTGCCAACAAAGGTCCATCTAGTCAAGGCTATTATTTTTCCAGTGGTCATGTATGGATGTGAGAGGTGGACTGTGAAGAAAGCTGAGCGCCGAAGAATTGATGCTTTTGAACTGTGGTGTTGGAGAAGACTCTTGAGAGTCCCTTGAACTGCAAGGAGATCCAACCAGTCCATCCTAAAGGAGATCAGTCCTGGGTGTTCATTGGAAGGACTGATGTTGAGGCTGAAACTCCAATACTTTGGCCACCTGATGTGAAAAGCGGACTCATCTGAAAAGGCCCTGATGCTGGGAAAGAGTGAGGGCAAGAGGAGAAGGGGGCGACAGAGGATGAGATGGTTGGATGGCACCATCGACTCAATGGACATGGGTTTGGGTAGACTCCGGGAGTTGGTGATGGACCTGGAGGCCTGGTGTGCTGTGGTTCATGGGGTTGCAAAGAGTCAGACATGACTGAGCGATTGAACTGAACTGATTCTATAAAGCAAAAAGAAAACTTTTCTTCCTGATAAAATTATTTCATCTGTTGATGAAATATACCTTCTATCCAGACTAAGAGAGGCACAATAGCATAAAAACGTAAAAGAGAAACTGAGTTTATGTCAGTTTGCCAATTCATAGTATGTTGATATGGTATGTGTCATTTGAAAAGGCTATTCCACATACCCCAACAAATGCAGATCCATAATCTCCTCAAGAATTTGGTAAGCAATTCACTTTCTCTTTGTGACCTTATTTCCTCAACTCTCTTTAATCATTCTCTAGTAACAATAGATATTAATTCATATTAATATCTGACATCACTTGATACATTATTTTGGAAATCTTCCAAAAGTCATTTTTCTTTTTTTAATTTTAGGCTTATTTTCAGCTAACAAAAAGCTGAAAATCATAACAACTGTTTCAATGATTAACACCTGTTTCCACATTCTCTATTTTCTTCCTATTCAGGTTAGATGGATGCCTTCAGAATATTGCTGGAACTAACTAGGCATTTCAGTATGTTACATTATCATCCCAAATCCTATGCAACACCAAAATTTTTAATCAGTCTATTAAATAATATTCTACTTACTTAGATAACACTATCAGAAGGCATGTTCAACTTTTCATGTTTTGGCAGAGTCACTGCAAGGATGTAATGCCCACTGTAATAAATACAGAAATGGAGTTCATAATTCCCAAAGCTAACAAAAAACAAAAAGTTATTTTGTTTATTGCTACTGTAATATAGTTTTATAGAGTTCTCTGGGAGAAAAATACTTGCATTTCTAGTTTATGATGGCTTAAACTCAATTTTCTGAATGCCACAACTAGAACTAAACTTTACCCCAGTGGATATAATAGAAAAAAAAAAAGCAATATTTTGGTCTGTAACCAACTAATGAAAACTTCCATGAAATGATATGCCTATCTGTATCTTGTTTATGAAATCCTGCACCCTAGTATATATTATAATAATGACTATTTTTATATATTTATTTTAATCTTCATATTAGGCCATAATGATTTTAAGTAGTTCAGTAATTAAGACTTTCTATTACCAAGTCTTTCAATTTGGAATTATAATATTGTGGTATCAATTATAAAACATTATTAATTTAATAATTTATAGCTCAAAATAAATGCATTATTCACAGATGCTGCAAAAATTAAATTTGTAATATATCAAAACTGTGCTTTTTCATGTTTACAATGGTTTCTAAACCTCAGGCCAACCCACTTATCAACTCTTCCACATTTTTGAAAACAGGTTGGCATACTGTTATGTAACTGTTGCTTTTATTTAATATATTTAAAGGATAGTCTTATATCCAAGTGTCAGACAAAATAAAAAAGTACCAATTCATCTGTCTTTCAGAGAATGTAGAATTTTAACCAATTTGACATTTGCTGATCTATTTCCATTGTAGATTAAAAATTGCAGTAAACAGAATAAAATATTCTGAGAAATTTAACATTCAAAGGGTTTATCAAAAAATGAGTTGTCAAATGACTACAGTGTCAGCATGGAATGATTTATGTTTTCCATTTCATCTTTGAATGAAATTGAACAGAGATTTCTTAGAAGAAAAAATTGGTTTCATTATAGTTGTGCCTACTAATAATTATTGCAAATTCAACCATTATATACCTTACAGGACACTTACTCATGTCAGTAAGGTGTCTATGTAACTTCAGGAACCAGATTGTCTAAAAGTGAACTCATGGAATAGAGTCAACGAAATCTGGCTTGTGATTGTAAACAAGAAAAATATATTCTAGATCAGGAACTAAAATATTTCACAAAAGAATCCAAAATTGAGCATTATTATAGAATTACATAAAAAATTGGAACAAGCTTTTGGGGCCATTGATAGAATACTGGCAAATGTGTATTTTAAGAAATAGTACTGGTATGTTGCTATTGTTCAGGACCAGTTTGACAAATGCATATACCGAAATATATGACAGAATCATGTATTTAAATGAAGAACAGGGAATAGATGTAATCACTGAAATCAGGCCTGGGTTCAAATTTCAAATCTGGTATATAAATTTGTGAACTTGGGAAAGCTTTTTCTCTTTTATTAGTCTCAATTTTCTCTCCTTAAAATAAAAGTTATAAAACCACCTCAAATTTATAAAACTGAAAACAAATGCACTGTATATGCATTTATTTTGGTACCTGGAGAATTGGTACTTGGTATTTGGTACTTAGGAGGTACTTGGCATGTCTGTAGACCTTCATGGATGACAAGACCTTCTATTATATAAGGCACACAGTCAGGAATTTTACAATACTTTCTTTAACAACTAATCTTTTAAACTCTCTCACACCTCTGAGAAATTTCTCTTTTCTTTTTCCATGACCCAATTCACATCAAGCAGTTGGTAAGTTTCACAGTATGCTTGCCAATGTTTATGGTCTGCTGGGAGTATTATCCTTATAGCCAAATGCACAGGCTATTGAGGCAAAGAAAGTGAAAGTGTTAGTTGCTCAGTCATGTCTGACTCTTTGCAACCCCATGAACTGTAGCCAATCAGACTCCTCTGTCCATGAAATTCTCTAGGCAAGAATACTGGAGTAGGCAGTTGTTCTCTTCTCCAGGGGATTTTGCAAACAGCAGTTTAAAGCCAAGATCTACTACTTGTTAGATGTGAGATTCTAGGAAAATCATTAGGCATCTCCTTCTTAATTTCTGTAATAATCTCATCAAGTCAAGCTGAAGATTACATAAGATAATGAACACAAGATGATCAGCCAATGATATTCCAGAAAAAGTACTCACCCAAAGTTTTTGCAACCTACACTTTAGCACCATCCCCTGTGTGTATTTCTGCACTGTGGCCCAGTGGTTTGTAACTGGAGGCATTTTCCCCCCAGGAGGTACTTGGCATGTCTGTAAACCTTCATGGATGACAAGACTGGAGAATGAGTATGGCTGGTAGAGACCTTGGAAGCTGCAAAACATCCTAAAGTGCATGTGACAGCACGCAAAGAATTGTCTGATCCAAAATGAAAATGGGAACACTTAGCAAAAATGAAAAGCGGTCCCAATATCCCCTAAAGTGTTTTCTTTTTTTGATTCAAAATATTCCTTCTGTGTAACAATTTCTTTTCCAACTTAATGCCATTGGAAATGTCCTCCTCTGCTGGTGGGAGGTCTGATTCAAATGCAATTTTATCAAAAAAATCCCCAAGAAGAAACCTTTCTACCATCAGTATGCTCAAAGTACTTGACACATTGATGGCAATTCTCCTTCAATATTACGTTTGTATTTATTTACACTACCTGTGTAGTGATTTTTTGGTTATTAATTTGGAAAGTCATTTAAGCCAAAGACATGTCATAATTGTCTTTAAACATGTGCTTCTCATCTTTCATTTCTTATTATAAAGTATTAAATTACCTAGACATTCAAACGTATATTTTAATTTATTGTGGACAATTAAACTAAGCATTTAAGGTATATGATGAGAAGAAGATGGAGTTTGGGAAAATTATTTGAAAACCCTTAAGTACACAGTTTTATGTAGATAATTTACTTCCACTATAAAATTGTGGCTTACTATAATTTCAGTATTGAGATGTTTTAGCTTTCTGTATACATCTTGGCACAAATCTGAAACTGATGAGAATTTGATACTTGAAATAGCTTTTTATTTGCTCAGAAAAATAATGTTTTTTTCTGATTGAATTTCTAGAATGCCTCATATGGAATAATTTAATGTCCAAATAGCTTACTAGAAGATACACAAATATCATAATCAAATGAAGAAATACTGACTTGGTGATTATTCAATTTATTTTTACTAATATGGAACTGGAATATTCATCTAAAAATAACATTTATTTATGAGCACTGAATCAATTCCTGGAAGCCTAAAATGATTTAGGAAATGCTATTCAGCATGTTTCCAAATATGTTTAAATATAGTTGAAAGCAGAAAACTAAAGTTAGATTTAAAAATAATCTGGGAGGAGGAGATCAAATGGTGATCAGGAAGACCTTGGGCTCACCTCCCCCTATGAACACATCAAAAAGACATCTACACATAGAGCGATTCTCACTGCAAACAAGCTGTATACCGGCAGAAAGACCCTTATGCTGCAAAGTTATAAAGAATGATCTATATAGAGTCAGGTAGGACGTGAAGACAAGCAATCAATTCAGGACCTGTACCTCTAGGAGAGGACAGAAGACAAGAGGAATTCTGTGGGTTTAAAGATCCTCCCTGGGAGAAAGTGGCTTACAGCCCATGCTGGGAACCCCAGCCCTGATGTCCAACACCAGGAAGAAGAACTTCCTTACCTTATATGAAAACCAGTGGGACTAATAAGAAACCTAGGCCCTGCTCATTAAGAACATGCTCATTAAGAACATGCTGGCTTACTTCCAGGAACAAGTTAGAGGAAGCAGTTTGAGATTGCCCAAGGCTCTGGTCAGTTATTTTGCAACTGCCCAGTCCCTCCAGCTTTGGTATTGCTCCCCACTGGGGTGAAGGCTGCCATTGCAGAAGAAACTATGCAGTCGAGGGAGATGGACAAGGCTCGGACCTGACATTGCATCTGAACAGGGTGGGGGCAAAGGCTGCAGGCACTTGCAAAGGTAGTGGATTATGGGCTATCTTAAGCTCTCACTGGTGTGCCAGAACCATCCCAGCCTGTACACCAGCTGACACCCACTATCCACTCCAGCCCCTCTTGCTCTGGTACAGATTTCCATGAGAGTAAAGGCTATCACTGCTGAGAATGGTGCATAATTGTGGGGACTAGTTCAGTTCAGTTCAGTCGCTCAGGCGTGCCGACTTTTTGTGACCCCATAAATTGCAGCACGTCAGGCCTCCCATTCAATCACCAACTTCCGGAGTTCACCCAAACTCATGTCCATCGAGTCGGTGATGCAGTCCAGCAATCTCATCCTCTGTCGTCCCCTTCTCCTTCTGCCTCCAATCCCTCCCAGCATCAGAGTTTTTCCAATAAGTCAATTCTTCGCACGAGGTGGCCAAAGTATTGGAGTTTCAGCTTTAGCATCATTCCGTCCAAAGAACACCCAGGACTGATCTCCTTCAGAATGGACTGGTTGGATTTCCTTGCAGTCCAAGGGACTCTCAAGAGTCTTCTCCAACACCACAGTTCAAAAGCATCAATTCTTCAGCGCTCAGCTTTCTTCACAGTACAACTATCACATCCATACATGACCACAGGGAAAACCATAGCCTTGACTAGATGGACCTTTGTTGGCAAAGTAATGTCTCTGCTTTTTAATATGCTATCTAGCTTGGTCATACTTTCCTTCCAAGGAGTAAGCATCTTTCAATTTCATAGCGGCAATCACCATCTGCAGTGATTTTAGAGCACAAAAAAATAAAGTCTGACACTGTTTCCCCATCTATTTCCCATGAAGTGATGGGGCCAGATGCCATGATCTTCGTTTTCTGAATGTTGAGCTTTAAGCCAACTTTTTCACTCTCCTCTTTCACTTTCATCAAGAGGCTTTTGAGTTCCTCTTCACTTTCTGCCATAAGGGTGGTGTCATCTGTGCATCTGAGCTTATTGATATTTCTCCGGGCAATCTTGATTTCAGCTTGTGCTTCTTCCAGCCCAGCGTTTCTCATGATGTACTCTGCATATAAGTTAAATAAGCAGGGTGACAATATACAGCCTTGACGTACTCCTTTTCCTATTTGGAACAAGTCTTTGTTCCATGTCCAGTTCTAACTGTTGCTGCCTGATCTGCATATAGGTTTCTCAAGAGGCAGGTCAGGTGGTCTGGTATTCCCATCTCTTTCAGAATTTCCCACAGTTTATTGTGATCCACACAGTCAAAGGCTTTGCCATAGTCAATAAAGCAGAAATGGATGTTTTTCTGGAACTCCCTGGCTTTTTTGATGATCCAACAGACGTTGGCAATTTGATCTCTGGTTCCTCTGCCTTTTCTAAAGCCAACTTGAACATCTGGAAGTTCACAGTTCACGTATTGCTGAAGCCTGGCTTGGAGAATTTTCAGCGATACTTTACTAGCATGTGAGATGAGTGCAATTGTGCAGTAGTCTGAGCATTCTTTGGCATTGCCTTTCTTTGGGATTGGAATGAAAACTGACCTGTTCCAGTCCTGTGGCCACTGCTGAGTTTTCCAAATTTGCTGGCATATTGAGTGCAGCACTTTCACAACATCATCTTTCAGGATTTGAAATAGCTCAACTGGAATTCTTTCACCTTCACTAGCTTTGTTAGTAGAGATGCTTTCTAAGGCCCACTTGACTTCACATTCCAGGATATCTGGCTCTAGGTGAGTGATCACACCATCACCATCTTGGTCGTGAAGATCTTTTTTGTACCGTTCTTCTGTGTATTCTTGCCACCTCTTCTTAATATCTTCTGCTTCTGTTAGGTCCCTACCATTTCTGTCCTTTATTGAGCCCATCTTTGCATGAAATGTTCCCTTGGTATCTCTAATTTTCCTGAAGAGATCTCTAGTCTTTCCCATTCTGTTGTTTTCCTTTATTTCTTTGCATTGATCACTGAGGAAGGCTTTCTTATCTCTCCTTGCTATTGTTTGGAACTCTGCATTCAGATGCTTATATCTTTCCTTTTCTCCTTTGCTTTTCGCTTCTCTTCTTTTCACAGCTATTTATAAGGCTTCCTCAGACAGCCATTTTGCGTTTTTGCATTTCTTTTCCATGGAGATGGTCTTGATCCCTGTCTCCTGTACAATGTCATGAACCTCCGTCAATAGTTCTTCAGATACTCTATCAGATCTAGTCCCTTAAATCTATTTCTCACGTCCACTGTATAATCATAAGGGATTTGATTTAGTCATACCTGAATGGCCTAGTGGTTTTCCCTACTTTCTTCAATTTAAGTCTGAATTTGGCAATAAGGAGTTCATGATCTGAGCCACAGTCAGCTCCTGGTCTTGTTTTTGCTGACTATATAGAGTTTCTCCATCTTTGGCTGCAAAGAATATAATCAATCTGATTTTGGTGTTGACCATCTGGTGATGTCCATGTGTAGAGTCTTCTCTTGTGTTGTTGGAAGAGGGTGTTTGCTATGACCAGTGCATTTTCTTGGCAAAACTCTATTAGCCTTTTTCCTGCTTCATTCTGTACTCCAAGGCCAAATTTGCCTGTTACCCCAGGTGTTTCTTGACCTCCTACTTTTACATTCCAGTCCCCTATAATGAAAAGGACATCTTTTTTGGGTGTTAGTTCTAAAAGGTCTTGTAGGTCTTCATAGAACCGTTCAACTTCAGCTTCTTCAGCATTACTGGTTGGGGCATAGAGTTGGATTACTGTGATAGTGAATGGTTTGACTTGGAAACGAACAGAGATCATTCTGTCGTTTTTGAGATTGCATCCAAGTACTGCATTTCGGACTCTTTTGTTGACCATGATGGCCACTCCATTTCTTCTAAGGGATTCCTGCCCACAGTAGTAGATATAATGGTCATCTAAGTTAAATTCACCCATTCCAGTCCATTTTAGTTCACTGATTCCTAGAATGTTGACGTTCACTCTAGCCATTTCCTGTTTGATCACTTCCAATTTGCCTTGATTCATGGACCTGACATTCCAGGTTCTTATGCAATATTGCTCTTACAGCATCGGACCTTGCTTCTATCACCAGTCACATCCACAACTGAGTATTATTTTTGCTTTGGCTCCATCCCTTCATTCTTTCTGGAGTTATTTCTCCACTGATCTCCAGTAGCATATTGGGCAGTTACCGACCTGCAGAGTTCCTCTTTCACTATCCTATCATTTTGCCTTTTCATACTGTTCATGGGACTCTCAAGGGAAGAATACTGAAGCGGTTTGCCATTCCCTTCTCCAATGGACCATATTCTATCAGACCTCTCCACCATGACCCGCCCGTCTTGGGTGGCCCTACAGGGCATTGCTTAGTTTCATTGTGTGGGAGCTAACCCTGGCTTAAACCTAGTACTGCATCTGAATTGGGCAAGTAGCCATTACTGGTGCTCTCAGTGGACAGGAAGTGGCCTGGAATTCTGATTGGTGGGCTGGGACCACATCAGTGTGTGCCCCAGCAGGTACCGGGCACTGACTCAGACACCCTATGCCCTAGCACCAATGCCTTCTGGAGTGAAAGTGCTGAGGCTGGGAGGAAACAGAGTATACACTTTAGAGGGAACACCACTGGCTCAGACCTAACCCTCAGGCCTTTTGCTCTGGCCCTTTGGGATCTGCTTTTTACCTGTAACAGGGCACTGTCAGCCAGTGAGCATAGGAGCCTCAGTCTCAGTTCACATCTGGCTTTGGCTCTAGTCTCTCTATCTCCAGCCCCACCACCCAACAAGGTAATAGCTGTCAGCAAATGCTGGGGGGGGGTGGGGAGGTGGGGGGACGTGACCTAAGCTTATTTCAGATGTAGTTCTTCCATCAAACTTTCCCATCAAATTGTGTCAATGTGCACAATTGCACTGAACATCTCTTCAAAAAAAGGGTTGGTAACTGTTTCACTGAATTTCATAGAGACAGAGTAAGGTAAGCAAAATAAAGATTTTTTTTTTCAACTAAAGAATAAGGGGAAAAAACTGAAAACATAAATAATTTGCCAGGTAAAGAATTCAGAACATTAATATAAGAATGGTAATTGAAATAGGAATAAAGAATAAAAGAATACAGTGAGAATTTTAACAAAGAACCAGAAAATATATAAAAAAAAAATCAGCCAGAGTGAATCAATATGATAACTAAATTGAAAAAACATACCAGAAGGAATTAACCGAAGACCAGGTGATACAGAAGAATGCCCAAGCAAATGGTAAGATAGAACAACTGAAATCACTCAATCAGAAGAGCAAAAACAAAAGCGAATTTTTAAAAATGAGAACATTTTAAGGAACTTGTGTGACAACATCAAATATACTAACAGTCACATAATAGGGGTCCTAGAAGGAAAAAAGGAAAACACAGACAGGGCACCCTGACATCAATCACAACAAGATTATTTGGATCTGTCTCCTAAGGCAAAAGAAACAGAAGCAAAAATAAACTTAATGGGAGTTAATTAAACTTAAAAGCTTTTGCATAACAAAGGAAACCTTCAACAAAATGAAAAGATAACTGACTGGATGGGAGAAAACATTTGCAAGGGGTATGACTGAAAAGTTGTTAATATCCAAAATATCTAAACAGCTCTTACAACTCAACATCAAAAAGCCCAATAAAAATGAGCAAAAGACCTGGATAGACATTATGCCAAAGAAGACATGTTAGATGGCTAACAGGCACATGAAAAGATGCTCACCATAGCTGACCATCAGAGAAATGCAAACCAAAACCACAATGAACTGTCATCTCATATTTATCAGGATGACTATCATTGAAAAGACCACAAATAAGAAATGTTAAAGTACATGCGGTTAAAAGGGAACCCTCTTACGCTGTTGGTAGGAATGAAAATTGGTGCCTTGGTATGGCCACTGTGGAAACCAGTATGGAAGCTCCTGACAAAACTAAAAATAGGACTACCCGAATGATCCATCAATTCCACACCAAAGAAAACAAAAACAGTAATTGAAAAGATACATGCACTCCAACATTCACAGCAGCATTACTCACATAGCCATATCTTGATTATCATTTACAATAGCCAAGATATGGAGGTAACAGTGTTCATCAACATATGAATGGATTAAGAAGATGTAGCATACACACACTCACATACATACATACAATGAAATATTACTAAGCCACAAAAATAATGAAGTTTTTCCATGGATGGACCTGGAGGTTATTACGCATAGTGAAATAGATCAGGCAAAGGAAGATAAATACTGTATGTAAACACTTACATGTAAAATCTAAAAATAAAACAAATGAGTAAATATAACAAAACAGAAACAGGTTCACAGATAAAGAGAACAAGATATTATAACAAGTTACAAATGGGAAGAGAAATGTGTGAAAGGCTAAGGGATTAAGAGGTATAAATTACCCTGTATAAAATAAATACATTAAAATATATATTGTACAGCACAGGGAATACAGGCAATATGTTATAAAGCTGTAAATGGAGTTTAATATTAATTATAAAAGTGTCAAATCATTATTTTGTAGACCTGAAACTAATTAATCTTATAAAACAGCTATATGTTAATAAAAATTATCTGAAAGAAAAATATCAGTATCAGAGAAGTGTTATATAACTTGACTAGATCCATTTTGCAGAACTTACTGCTTTGATTGATAAAAAGATTATTTCTTTATTCACTGGTGCAGAGTATAGATGAAAACCATAATAAAATCATTTCTTAGTACCCATACTGTTTTTACCTAATGAATACGGGCATGAGAAAATAGCTGTAAATTTAGTTATTACTCCTGAAAGCAACTCAATCAGAAATATTTGCTTAAACAACCTCTCCTGTTTGTAAACTATTCTTATGAAGAGTATAGTTATTTTGAGCTTACTTTGTCACACATTTCTAACTAATCTATAACATTTCTATTGAATTTTTATTGCATATACTTTTGATTTTCATTTTTTTTTGCTTTTGAACTTTTTTTAATATTCCCAGTTCTTTTTTTAATATAAATTTATTTATTTTAATTGGAGGCTAATTACTTTACAATATTGTATTGGTTCTGCCATACATCAACATGAATCCACCATGGGTGTACACATGTTCCCCATCCTAAACCCCCCTCCCACCTCCCTCCCCTTACCATCCCCCTGGGTCATCCCAGTGCACCAGCCCCAAGCATCCTGTATCATGCATTGAACCTGGACTGGCGATTCATTTCATATATGATATTTTACATGTTTCAATGCCATTCTCCCAAATTATCCCACCCTCTCCCTCTCCCACAGAGTCCAAAAGACTGTTCTATACATCTGTGTCCCTTTTGATGTCTTGCATACAGCGTTATCATTACCATCTTTCTAAATTCCATATATATGCATTAGTATACTATATTGGTGTTTTTCTTCCTGGCTTACTTCCCTCTGTATAATAGGCTCCAGTTTCACCCACCTCATTAGAACTGATTCAGATGTATTCTTTTTAATGGCTGAGTAATACTCCATTATGTATATGTACTACAGCTTTCTTATCCATTTGTCTGCTGATGGACATCTAAGTTGCTTCCATGTCCTGGCTATTATAAACACAGTGCTGTGATGAACACTGGGGTACATGTGTCTCTTTCAATTCTGGCTTCCTCTGTGTGTATGCCCAGCAGTGGGATTGCTGGGTCAAACTATCCTTCACACTCCATGTGATCTGCAATCACATTGCTTTACTGTGATTTCCTTAGAAATCATAAAATCTTTTTTCCATCCTTCAATCTATTCCTATAGCCTTTAAACTTTTTAAGCATGATTTTTTGTGATGTATATCAATTAATACTCTTTTATCTGTCATCTTAGATTTAAGCATATGGCAAATGGTTAACCAATAAAATTTATGAAAACAAATGTAAAATATCATGTAAAATATTATCCATTATTATATAATTCATGTAATCGGTTATATTATGACTATAGACATAATTGATGGCAAAATCATCATATAAAAACATCTATACTTAAGGAGAGATCTGAGGGAAAAACTGTATCATGATACACTAAACCTGGAAATTGATTACTTCCATGGCACACAGAAGGTTAAACAAATATTTAATCTTATTCCTACATTTTCTTGGTTTCACATTTATTAAGTATTCAATTTTAATTAAAAAATTCAAGTCTCCCAGACTGACAAATACCACCTTGAATGTCCTGTCAACATATGTCCTAAAATACACACTTCCATAAAATATATACAAAAGCAAGGTAGAAAGTTAAAAACAAATATATTGTGATATTGTGAATTATAAGGACCTACTAAGTGTTTAAATTACAACAGCAAATGAAAATAAAAGAATTGAGGTTTTTTTCAAAATGCAGACAGAGAAGACTAATGTTTTTGATAGGAAGTATAAAAGTTCCTTGGTGATTCAGCCTTTAAGAATCTGCCTGCAATGCAGGAGATCTGGGTTCAATTTCTGTGTCAGGAAGATCCCCTGGAGAAGGGCATGGCTACCCACTTCAGTATTCTTGCCTGGAGAATCCCATGTACAGAGGAGCCTGGCAGGCTGCAGTCCATAGTGTCGCACAGAGCTGGACACAACTGAAATGACTGAGCAGCAGCAGCAATAAAGGTATAGGTCAAAATGTCATTAAACACTGAAAACAATGCTCAATAATTTTTGTACCTTTACTGCACAATGCAGAGTATATCAGCGATCCAATTTTGAGCTACAATATGGGACTGCTAGATTTCAAACCTTCCTGCAGTTCTGCAGGATGATGGGCAGAAACATTAGGGTTTCTTTAGACGACAAAAACTTTCTTCAGTAAAGAAAAACTGCCAAAGATTCTGGTTTAAATTGAGGTGAACAGTCTAAGTAAAACAAATGTAAAATATTGGAATTTTTGTACTAAGTATTTAAACACACAATTACTTCCATATATGTAAATATATGTTTAAATATGGAACACATATTTTTCCATGTACATATATATGTACTTGTATATCTACATATATATATATATATATATATATATATATATATACCTCCCTTGGACTGCAAGGAGGATATATATATAAGGATATATATATATATATATATATATATCCCTTGGACTGCAAGGAGATCCAACGAGTCCATCCTAAAGGAGATCAGTCCTGAGTATTCACTGAAAGGACTGATGTTGAAGCTGAAACTCCAATACTTTGGCCACCTGATGCAGAGAGGTTACTCATTTGAAAACACCCTGATGCTGGGAAAGATTGAGGGCAGGAGGAGAAGGGGACGACAGAGGATGAGATGATTGGATGGCATCACCGACTCAATGGACATGGGTTTGGGTGAACTCCGGGAGTTGGTGATGGACAGGGAGGCCTGGTGTGCTGTGGTTCATGGGGTCACAAAGAGTCGGACATGACTGAGCAACTAAACTGAACTGAACATATACATGTGTATACATATATACATTTACCACATACATAAAGCATATAGAAACATTCTATTAAAACTCAACAGATATAGACTATTTGAAATTCTGTGTATAAGAGTTAATTTAATTACCTAGGCCTAAAAATTCCTTCCCTATGATCACGTTCCCCAATACAGGCATACTTATAAATACACAGAGAAGCAGATTCATCATTAAAGTAACAAATAAACAAAAATGTACTCTCCCAGAAAGAACATCCAACTTGCCTAAAAAAAAATAAATAAATAAAACTGATATTATGAAATATACCCTCATTAAATTGGGGAGTAATAGTGTGTTTTATTAAAATGTTCTGTGTTTATGGTGTTTTGACATTAAAAAAAAAATAAAATATTTCTGGCTTTAGGCGAGTCTGCACTCCTAGAGGCAAAGGCCCCCAGGAACATGCCTTTGATGAGCAACCTAACCAATCCAGAGCCACACTTCCTCAGTCTAGCCCATGCACCCCAAGTGCTAATATTTTTTGCCTTAATTATTCCAAGCCCAGGGACCAGGCGACCATGACTTAGCACCTGCCCGAATCATTCAAACTAGCCAATCATAAACTGCTAACCCTTCCCTTTTTGGCCTTTCCCTTGAAAACTCCAATGACGGCTCTGGCCTAATACTATCCCCTCCCTCTGTCTTCTGCCTCCTGACCACCCTGAGGCTTTTCATGTGGCCTGAAAGTTGCATGGTAAACTCCTGTCTTGAGGACCTGTATTTTAAACTAGTTTCCTGAGTCATTCCATCTCATCCTGTGGCTGCATCTGAATGACTATCTCAGAATACAAAACAATATAGATACAGAGAAAATTTCAAAGGTGACCTCAAGAAAGAGAAAGAATTATTGTCTGTCTTTCTATCCATTGAGAGAAGACAGAAAGAGAAAAGTTTGGCACAGAAGATGCCAAGTTACTATTAGATGAATCTGAAGAATATCAATCACATTATCACTTGGCCTAGAATAGCACAGATATGCCAAATTCAGTAAACATCTGTCATACATGAATACATTCAGCTTGAAAGTAGTATGTTGAAGAGATTCTGGTTTATATTAAAAAAAAAGCTGGAATATTTTATTAGCATTAAACAGAGCAGTAAATATATCATGAAGAAAATTTTGATGTTTGCTGTTCCAGAAAGAAAAATAGGGCAAAATCTTTTCAAAGTAGTAAAGGGAAAATGCTGTATTTGAAAATATAAAGGTGCCTATTTCAAATGAATGGGAAGAATAGGCTGGTAAATGAATGCCTTGGGGACAGTCAAGTGTGTAATTTAAAATAAGCATCTCTATATAACTCAAATAATCAACAGATTACTGACATCAAAAACACACAGATAAATCTATAAAAATATTGGAATAATGTAGAGAAATTTTTTTATGATTAGAGATCCCTACCCCAAAAACATACATAATATATGTAGATAATTTATATATTACTGATATTTTTAGAATATGTATTTGCATCAGAATTTATTTTTGTTTAATGCTGTTATAAGAGCCATAGCAATAATTTATACACTTTTTAATATTTTCAATATTATCATAATAAAAATAATTCAATTAAACCCACAGCTTTTTAAAACATATTATTCAGGATAGTTGATTGACAATGCTGTGTTAGTTTCAGGTGTATAGTAAAGTGAATCTGTTTATGTACACATGCACCTATTCTCTTTTATATTCTTTCCCATATAGCTCATTACTGAGTATTGAGCAGAGTTCCCTGTGCTATACCATAGGTTCTTAATAGTTGTCTATTATACATGCGTATATGTCAATTGCAATTTTCTAGTTTAATCCCTCCCTCCCTTTACTCCTTAGTAACCATAATTTTATTTTCTACATCTGCAACTCTATTTCTGTATTGCAAATACAGATTAATCTGAATAATGTCAATTGAGTTATCACTTGACCTAGAATAGCACAGATATTCCAAACTCGGTATTCCAAACTCTGTCATGCTAGTCAGTAATACACTGATCTTAAAGGTAAGTATGATGAAGAGATTCAGATCTATCCAAACAAAACTGAATATTTTACTACCAATAAACAGAGTAGTAAATATATCATGAAGAAAATTTTGGTAAATTTGCTGGTCCAGAAAGAAAAACTAAGCTAAAAAGGATATTGAAAGTCTTAGTACAAAACAGCACTATCCAACACAATTGTAATACTAGCCACATGTGTAATTTTAAATTTTATAGCAGCCACAAAAATATAAACAAAAAAAAGTGGAAATCTTGTTTGTATTTTATACTTACAGCACTTCTTAAATCAAATGCTACATTTTCTTTGGAAATAATTGACTGTAAAGAGTTTTCTAATAACTCTCAGTTTCAAAATTTCAGAAGAATAATCAGTGCTTCAGTCATAGTCACTTGGAATTGTTGATGAAAAGAGACACAACCCAGTGATCTGCAAAGAAGGAAAACTGAAGTGCTATGTAGAAAAAAAAAAAAAAAAAAAAAACTACAATGAGATTTTGGAGCACATATGAGATGTTATCTCAGAATTCATGGCACTAATTTGGGATACATTAGGAAGGTCTCCGAGGAGAATAGTGAAAATACCTTGGAATCAGGGCTTCTACAAAGTATTCTTTTAATGTCACTTTGTATTCAAAGTGGTGTAGTGTAAATGACACAAATGTTAAAGCAACGTTTTTTTGAGTGAGTAGTAGAAACTGTGGGGGCATCTAAACCAAGAATATAATTCATGCACATTCATCAGATCTATCAAATAAATACTAACATTAATAGTCCTGTAATGAGCTTACCATCTGTTTTACTGAAAACAATTATTATCCTGAATATGCTATGCTTACAAAATGTAGTAAAGAATTTGGAAGAATGATGTTGTTTAACAGTATAGAAGTTTACAAGTATAAATCTGTCTAAAGTATAGTAAAGGGAAAGATTAAACTATCAAGACATAACTTAATAGTGCTTATATTCCAATGACACGAATTAGGGAAATTGGCTTACATAACAAAAGAGTCTGAAATGCAGTACTTGAATGCAATCTCAAATATGACAGAATGAACTCTTTTTGTTTCCAAGGCAAACCATTCAATATCACGGTGATCCAACCTTATGCCTCAACCAGTAACACTGAAGAAGCTGAAGTTGAAAGGATCTATGAAGACCTGCAAGACCTTTTAGAACTAACACCCAAAAAAGATGTCCTTTTCATTATAGGGGACTGGAATGCAAAAGTAGGAAGTCAAGAAACATCTGGAGTAACAGGCAAATTTGGCCTTGGAGTACAGAATGAAGCAGGGCAAAGGCTAATAGAGTTTTGTCAAGAAAATGCACTGGTCATAACGAACACCCTCTTCCAACAACACAAGAGAAGACTCTATACATGGGCAACACCAGATGGTCAACACCAAAATCAGATTGATTATATTCTTTGCACCCAAAGATAGAGAAGCTCTATACAGTCAGCAAAAACAAGACCAGAAGCTTAAAGTGGCTCAGACCATGAACTCCTTATTGCCAAATTCAGACTTAAATTGAAGAAAGTAGGGAAAACAACTAGACCATTCAGGTATGACCTAAATCAAATCCCTTATGATTATACAGTGAATGTGAGAAATAGATTTAAGGGACTAGATCTGATAGAGTACCTGAAGAACTGTGGACAGAGGTTTGTGACATTGTACAGGAGATAGGGCTCAAGACCATTCCATTGGAAAAGAATTGCAAAAAAGCAAAATGGCTGTCTGGGGAGACCTTATAAGAGGTTGTGAAAAGAGAAGTGACAAGCAAAGGAGAAAAGGACAGATATTCCCATCTGAATGAAGAGTTCTGAAGAATAGAGAGGAGAGATAAGAAAGCCTTCCTCAGTGATCAATGCAAAGAAATAGAGGAAAACAACAGAATGGGAAAGACTAGAAATCTCTTCAAGAAAATTAGAGATACCAAGGGAACATTTCATACAAAGATGGGCTTGATAAAGGACAGAACTGGTATGGACCTAACAAAAACAGAAGATATTAAGAAGTGGTGGCAAGAATACACAGAAGAACTGTACAAAAAGATCTTCATGACCTAGATAATCATGATGGTGTGATCACTCACCTAGAGCCAGACATCCTGGAATGTGAAGTCAAGTGGGCCTTAGAAAGCATCACTACGAACAAAGCTAGTGGAGGTGATGGAATTCCAGTTGAGCTATTTCAAATCCTGAAAGATGATGCTGTTAAAGTGCTGCACTCAATATGCCAACAAATCTGGAAAACTCAGCAGTGGCCACAGGACTGGAACAGGTCAGTTTTCATTCCAATCCCAAAGAAAGGCAATGCCAAAGAATGCTCAAACTACCACACAACTGCACTCATCTCACACACTAGTAAAGTATCGCTGAAAATTCTCCAAGCCAGGCCTCAGCAATATGTGAACCGTGAACTTCCAGATGTTCAAGCTGGTTTTAGAAAAGGCAGAGGAACCAGACATCTAATTGCCAACGTCTGCTGGATCATCAAAAAAGCAAGAGAGTTCCAGAAAAACATCTATTTCTGCTTTATTGACTATGCCAAAGTCTTTGACTGTGTGGATCACAATAAACTGTGGAAAATTCTGACAGACATGGGGATACCAAACCACCTGACCTGCCTCTTTAGAAACCTGAATACAGGCCAGGAAGCAACAGTTAGAACTGGACATGGAACAACAGACTGGTTCCAAATAGGAAAAGGAGTACATCAAGGCTGTATATTGTCACCCTGCTTATTTAACTTATATGCAGAGTACATCATGAGAAATGCTGGGCTGGAGGAAGCACAAACTGGAATCAAGATTGCCGGGAGAAATATCAATAACCTCAGATATGCAGATGACACCACCCTTATGGCAGAAAGTGAAGAGGAACTATAAAGCCTCTTGAAAGTGAAAGAGGAGAGTGAAAAAGTTGGCTTAAAGCTCAACATTCAGAAAATGAAGATCATGGAATCTGGACCCATCACTTCATGGGAAATAGATGGGGAAACAGTGGAAACAGTGTCAGACTTTATTTTGGGGGCTCCAAAATCATATGGTGACTGCAGCCATGAAATTAAAAGATGCTTACTCCTTGGAAGGAAAAGTATGACCAACCTATATAGCATAGTCAAAAGCAGAGACATTACTTTGCCAACAAAGGTCCATCTTGTCAAGGCTATGGTTTTTCCAGTGGTCATGTATGGATGTGAGAGTTGGTCTGTGAAGAAAGTTGAGCACCAAAGAATTGATGCTTTTGAACTGTGGTGTTGGAGAAGACTCTTGAGAGTCTCTTGGACTGCAAGGAGATTCAACCAGTCCATCCTAAAGGAGACCAGTCCTGGGTGTTCATTGGAAAGACTGATGCTGAGGCTGAATCTCCAATACTTTGGCCACCTTGTGCGAAGAGTCAACTCATTGGAAAAGACCCTGATGCTGGGAGGGATTGGGGGCAGGAGGAGAAGGAGATGACAGAGGATGAGATTGCTGGATGGCATCATTGACTTGATGCACATGAGTCTGGGTGAACTTTGGGAGTTGATGGTGGACAGGGAGCCTGGTGTGCTGCAGTTCATGGGGTCACGAAGAATCAGACATGACTGAGCGACTGAACTGAACTGAAGCTCAAAAATATTATGGTCAAAGACTGACCTAACATCCCCTATTTATAAAGGAGAGTCTTTATATAGGAGAGCCTAATATCCTGTGCCAATGTGCAACTTGAACCCATCTAAGGTACAGCTTTGATTATTCTTTATTCTCTATGGAACCAGCTGATAGTCATTAAGACAACATTGAGAACAAAAGTATTCTGAAGTATTGTTAAACTGTGGATCCTGCTCCAGAGGACTGCAGGAGTAAGTGCCCTACTAGTCTCCCTCAGCATAGCATATTTCTACATGCAGTTCCACTTCTGACTTCAGCATCTGGGACTTTGCCTCAGGGTTCTCTCTAGGCCCACAGGGCAGATTTAATATCTGGGAACTGATGCTATGAGGATAGACTCACAGAGTTCCACAGAGGGACTAGTCTACAGGTGCCCACAGTGGATACGAGCCGAATTATACATCCTATGCTGGCTTCCTGAAATATTTTCTCACTATGTCCCAATCCACTACCAGCATTTCCCAACAAACTTGTACTCAAATCTTTGTCTCAAAGTACAAACTAAGGCAAAGAAATGTTCAGAGACCTGGAAAACTCAGACATGGATTTTATTTTTCTGGTCAATGAAATATCTTTTATAAAATCCTAAAGGATAAGGATCAGTAACCAAGCTAAAATTAGGCACTTAAAAGTATAGCTAAGCAAAACTTTGTTGTTTTTGTTTAAAAAAAAACAAAAAAACAGATATCAGTTATTTTTCTCATTCAGTTATCCACATAATTCAAAGTTCTTAGTAACTTTCTGTAGTAGTTGATCAAGTGATAATGAGATCCAATATTCTACAAATGGTATTCAGATATTTTAAATAAACAGAAAATCACACTTATTCTATAATATTACATCATGGAATGTATCTCTGTATGTTTATTCTTTAGTTCTTCTAGGTCTTTGTTAATTGATTCTTGAATTTTCTCCATTGTTTTCAGGGCTTTTGATCATCTTTACTATCATTATTCTGAATTCTTTTCAGGTAGTTTGCTTATTTCCTCTTCATTTACCTGGACTTCTGTGTTTTCAGTTTGTTCCTTCTTTTGTGTAGTATTTCTCTGATTTTTCATTATTTTGTTTGAGGGCTCCTTTTCCCAGGCTTCAAGGTTGAATTCTTTCTTCCTTTTGGTTTCTGCCTGCCTAAAGTTGGTCCAGTTGTTTGTGTAAGCTTCCTATAGGGTGAGATTTATGCTGAGTTTTTGTTTGCTTATTTGTTTTTCCTCTGACGGCAAAGCTGAGTGAGATGGTAATCCCATCTGCTGATGATAGGGTTTGTATTTTTGTTTTGTTTGTGGTTTAGATGAGGCATCCTGCACAGGGTGCTACTGGTTGGTTGGGTGATGCCCAGTCTTGTATTCAAGTGGTTTCTTTTGTCTGAGTTCTCACTATTTGATACCTCCTAGGGTTAGTTCTCTGGTAGTCTAGGGTCTTGGAGTCAGTGCTCCCACTCCAAAGACTCAGGGCTTGATCTCTTCAACTTATTTGATCAGAATCAGCAAAATGGATCACAGGTGGTGGTTTTTCACATACATTTTGAAACTCTTGTTCTTTTTCTTTTCCTTTGTGCTTTGTCTAGTTTCACTTACTCATACGGCACCGCAGGCAAAGGCCTTGGAACCAGCACTTCAGATCAAAGTTTCTCATGTGAAATGGCTGTGCAGATACCTCAACTGGTCAGGGCTAAGTCCAGGGAACATTTTAAAGTCAATAAATCTAATTATCTTCTGTAGAACTGAAACTACTATGACCAGTACAAGATCAAAAGAAGGAAATTACTTAAAGTATTAAATTATATATAGGAGGAGGAGCCAAGATGGTGGAGGAGTAGGATGGGGAGAACACTTTCTCCCCTACAAATTCATCAAAAGAGCATTTAAACATCGAGTAAATTCCACAAAACAACTTCTGAATGCCGGCAGAGGACATCAGGCACCCAGAAAAGCAACCCAACTCTTCGAAAGGAGGTAGGAAAAAATATAAAAGACAAAAAAAGAGACAAAAGAGGGAGGGATGGAGTTCCGTCCTGGGAAGGGAGTCTTAAAAAGAGAGAAGTTTCCAAACACCAGGAAACCTTCTCACTGCCGAATCTGTGCCAAGCTTTGGAAGCACAGAGGGCAACATAACAGGGAGAAAAAAATAAATAAACAATTAAAAATCGCAAATTGCGAGCCCTACAGTAACTCCCCCAGCGGAGAAGCAGCGCAGATGCCTGCATACGCCATTAGCAAGCGGGGGCTGGGCAGGGAAGTGCGGCGCGGGCTGCGTCGCTTAGAGTAAGAATCTGGCCCAAACGTCCTGAGCGCTATCTGAGCGAAATAATTTGGGCTAGCAAACCAGACTGTGGGATATCTACCACGCAAAAAGCCAGCCCTAACCTAAGACACCGCCAGGCCCGCGCACGGAACAAAGGACTGAACAGAGATAGCCGGCTGCAGACCTTCCCCCTCCGGTGACAGGCAGCCAGAGCCAGAAGGGGGCAATCGCAGCCCCAGAGAGACATTATCTATAAAACTGTAAGCAGCCTTCTTTGCTAACTAAAACTTCTTGGGGGTCTGGACGGTCAACATCTGCCTGAGAAAGTGGGCCGGTTTTACTTCCAGATAACCGAGTCGCAGGGAGGCGATAAGTCGCAGCATTGGCGCTCGCCAAACACCTCATCACCTGAGCTGCTCAGATCTGGGAAGAGCACAAAACGCAGGCCCAACCGAGTCTGAGCCTCTGAGGACTACCCGAGTGCCTGAACCTGAGTAGCTTGGATCTGGGAGGTCAGCCCAGGGCCAGCCTCTGATTGTTCCCGGCAGAACAACCTAGAGCCCGAGCAGTGTGGGCAGGGAGGCTACACGCTCCATGAGCGGGGGCAAACCCAGTGTGGCTGAGGCACTGTGACCGCACGCCACTGTTATTTGTTTGCAGCATCCCTCCCTCCCTCCCCACAGTGCAACTGAACAAGTGAGCCTAAAAAAAAAAGTGTCCTCCACCGTCCCCTTTGTGTCAGGGCGTAAACCAGACACTGAAGAGACCAGCAAACAAAAGAAGCTATAACAGAGGGAAACGCCTTGGACGCTACAGGCCATAGATTTAAACCCTGTGTTTACTATGGACTACATAGGAAGGGGCCTATAGATCTTGAGAAATATAAGTTGGACCAAGGAACTAGCCAAAAATGAACTGAACCCACATCACTCACAACAAAACCAGAGAAAGACCTAGACATATTTTTACTATTTTTATGATCAATCTTTCTTTCTTTTTTTTAAAAAATTTTTTCTAAAAAAAAAAATTTTAAGTCCTCTATTGTCCTTTAATTTTCACTTTTATAACCTATTACTTTGCAAAAAAAAAAAAAGACCCTATTTTTTTTCTTCTTCAGCAAACTTCATATATATATTTTATAATTTTTTGACCATGTTTTGTTTTTTTTTCTTTTTCTTCAACATTGTATTTTTGAAATTCCAAACTCTACTCTAGATTTTTAATTTTAGCCTTTTGGTATATGTTATCAATTTTGTACCTATAGGTTTTTTTTTTTTTATAATTTCTGTGACTTTTTTTTTCTATTTTTCCTCTGTTTCTTTCTCTTCTTCTTTTATATAACATCGTATATCTGCAATTCCAAACTCTACTCAAGATTTTTAATTTATGCTTTTTGGTATTTGATATCAATTTTGTACCTGTATTTTCTTTATAATTTTTGCAACATTGTTTTTGTTGGTTTGTTTGTTTTCTCTCTTTATTTTTCTTCTTTTTTTTTTTAACATTGTATTTTTGAAATTCCAAACTCTACTCTAGATTTTTAATTTTTGCTTTTTGGTATTAGTTATCAATTTTGTACCTGTAGTTTCTTTATAATTTTTGCGACCTTGTTTGTTTTTCATTGTTTGTTTTTTCTCTCCTTCTTTTCCTTCTTCTTTTCATTAACATCGCATTTTTGAAATTCCAAACTCTACTCTAGATTTTTAATTTTTGCTTTTATGTATTTGTTACCAATTTTGTACCTTTAAGAACCCAATCTTCAGGACCCATTTTTCACTAGGGAACGAGATTACTGGCTTGACTGCTCTCTCTCCCTTTGGACTCTCCGTTTTCTCCACCAGGTCGCCTGTATCTCCTCCCTAACCCCTCTCTACTCTACCCAACTCTGTGAATTTCTGTGTGTTCCAGACAGTGGAGAACACTTAGGGAACTGATTACAGGCTGGATCTGTCTCCCTCCTTTTCATTCCCCCCTTTTATCTTTCTGGCCACCTCTGTCTCCTTCCTCCTTCTTCTCTTCTCTGTATAACTCCATGAACATCTCTGAGCTGTCCAGTTGTGGAGTGCACATAAGGAAGTGACTACTGGCTAGCCCACTCTCTCCACTATTGATTCCACCTCATCTCATTTGGGTCACCTCTAACTCCCTCCTCCCTCTTCTCTTCTCCATGTAACACTGTGAACCTCTCTGAGTGACCCTCACAATAGAGAAACTTTTCATCTTTAACGTAGATGTTTTATCAATGGTGCTGTATAGAAGGAGAAGTTTTGAAACTACTGTAAAAATAAGACCGATAACTGGAAGTAGGAGGCTTAAGTCCAAACCCTGACTCCAGGGAACTCCTGACTCCAAGGAACATTAATTGACAGGAGCTCATCAACTGCCTCCATACCGACACTGAAACCAAGCACCACACAAGGGCCAACAAGTTCCAGGGCAAGCCATACCAAGCAAATTCTCCAGCAACAAAGGAACACAGCCCTGAGCTTCAAGATACAGGCTGCCCAAAGTCACCCCAAAACCATAGACATCTCATAACTCATTAGTGGACATTTCATTACACTCCAGAGAGAAGAAATACAGCTCCATCCACCAGAACATCGACACAAGCTTCCCTAACCAGGAAACCTTGACAAGCCACCTGTACAAACCCACACACAGCGAGGAAACGCCACAATAAAGAGAACTCCACAAACTGCCAGAATACAGAAAGGACACCCCAAACTCAGCCATTTAAACAAGTTGAAGAGACAGAGGAATACCCAGCAGATAAAGGAACAGGATAAATGCCCACCAAACCAAACCAAAGAGGAAGAGATAGGGAATCTACCTGATAAAGAATTCCGAATAATGATAGTGAAATTGATCCAAAATCTTGAAATTAAAATGGAATCACAGATAAATAGCCTGGAGGCAAGGATTGAGAAGATGCAAGAAAGGTTTAACAAGGACTTAGAAGAAATAAAAAAGAGTTAATATATAATGAATAATGCAATAAGTGAAATTAAAAACACTCTGGAGGCAACAAATAGTAGAATAACAGAGGCAGAAGATAGGATTAGTGAATTAGAAGATAGAATGGTAGAAATAAATGAATCAGAGAGGATAAAAGAAAAACGAATTAAAAGAAATGAGGACAATCTCAGAGACCTGAAGGACAATATTAAACGCTACAACATTCGAATAATAGGGGTCCCAGAAGAAGAAGACAAAAAGAAAGACCATGAGAAAATACTTGAGGAGATAATAGTTGAAAACTTCCCTAAAATGGGGAAGGAAATAATCACCCAAGTCCAAGAAACCCAGAGAGTCCCAAACAGGATAAACCCAAGGCGAAACACCCCAAGACACATATTAATCAAATTAACAAAGATCAAACACAAAGAACAAATATTAAAAGCAGCAAGGGAAAAACAACAAATAACACACAAGGGAATTCCCATAAGGATAACAGCTGATCTTTCAATAGAAACTCTTCAAGCCAGGAGGGAATGGCAAGACATACTTAAAATGATGAAAGAAAATAACCTACAGCCCAGATTATTGTACCCAGCAAGGATCTCATTCAAGTATGAAGGAGAAATCAAAAGCTTTGCAGACAAGCAAAAGCTGAGAGAATTCTGCACCACCAAACCAGCTCTCCAACAAATACTAAAGGATATTCTCTAGACAGGAAACACAAAAACGGTGTATAAATTCGAACCCAAAACAATAAAGTAAATGGCAACGGGATCATACTTACCAGTAATTACCTTAAACGTAAACGGGTTGAATGCCCCAACCAAAAGATAAAGACTGGCTGAATGGATACAAAAACAAGACCCCTACATATGTTGTCTACAAGAGACCCACCTCAAAACAGGGGACACATACAGACTGAAAGTGAAGGGCTGGAAAAAGATTTTCCATGCAAATAGGGACCAAAAGAAAGCAGGAGTAGCAATACTCATATCAGATAAAATAGACTTTAAAACAAAGGCTGTGAAAAGAGACAAAGAAGGTCACTACATAATGATCAAAGGATCAGTCCAAGAAGAAGATATAACAATTATAAATATATATGCACCCAACACGGGAGCACCGCAGTATGTAAGACAAATGCTAACAAGTATGAAAGGAGAAATTAACAATAACACAATAATAGTGGGAGACTTTAATACCCCACTCACACCTATGGATAGATCAACTAAACAGAAAATCAACAAGGAAACACAAACTTTAAACAATACAATAGACCAGTTAGACCTAATTGATATCTATAGGACATTTCATCCCAAAACAATGAATTTCACCTTTTTCTCAAGCGCACATGGAACCTTCTACAGGATAGATCACATCCTGGGCCATAAAGCTAGCCTTGGTAAATTCAAAAAAATAGAAATCATTCCAAGCATCTTTTCTGACCACAATGCAGTAAGATTAGATCTCAATTACAGGAGAAAAACTATTAAAAATTCCAACATATGGAGGCTGAACAACACGCTGCTGAATAACCAACAAATCACAAAAGAAATCAAAAAAGAAATCAAAATTTGCATAGAAACGAATGAAAATGAAAACACAACAACCCAAAACCTGTGGGACATGGTAAAAGCAGTCCTAAGCGGAAAGTTCATAGCAATACAGACACATCTCAAGAAACAAGAAAAAAGTCAAATAAATAACCTAACTCTACACCTAAAGCAACTAGAAAAGGAAGAAATGAAAAACCCCAGGGTTAGTAGAAGGAAAGAATTCTTAAAACGTAGAGCAGAAATAAATGCAAAAGAAACAAAAGAGATCATAGCAAAAATCAACAAAACCAAAAGCTGTTTTTTTTTATTTTATTTTATTTTTAAACTTTACATAATTGTATTAGTTTTGCCAAACATCAAAATGAATCTGCCACAGGTATACATGTATTTTTGAAAGGATAAATAAAATTGACAAACCATTAGCCAGACTCATCAAGAAACAAAGGGAGAAAAATCAAATCAATAAAATTAGAAATGAAAATGGAGAGATCACAACAGACAACACAGAAATACAAAGGATCATAAGAGAGTACTATCAACAATTATATGCCAATAAAATGGACTACGTGGAAGAAATGGACAAATTCTTAGAAAAGTACAACTTTCCAAAACTGGACCAGGAAGAAATAAAAAATCTTAGACCCATCACAAGCACGGAAATTGAAACTGTAATCAAAAATCTTCCAGCAAACAAAAGCCCAGGTCCAGACGGCTTCACAGCTGAATTCTACCAAAAATTTAGAGAAGAGCTAACACCTATCCTGCTCAAACTCTTCCAGAAAATTGCAGAGGATGGTAAACTTCCAAACTCATTCTATGAGGCCACCATCACCCTAATACCAAAACCTGACAAAGATGCCACAAAAAAAGAAAACTACAGGCCAATATCACTGATGGACATAGATGCAAAAATCCTTAACAAAATTCTAGCAATCAGAATCCAACAACACATTAAAAAGGTCATACACCAGTACCAAGTGGGCTTTATCCCAGGGATGCAAGGATTCTTCAATATCCGCAAATCAATCAATGTAATACACCACATTAACAAATGGAAAAATAAAAACCATATGATTATCTCAATAGATGCAGAGAAAGCCTTTGACAAAATTCAACATCCATTTATGATAAAAACTCTCCAGAAAGCAGGAATAGAAGGAACATACCTCAACATAATCAAAGCTATATATGACAAACCCACAGCAAACATTATCCTCAATGGTGAACAATTGAAAGCATTTCCTCTAAAGTCAGGAACAAGACAAGGGTGCCCACTTTCGCCATTACTATTCAACATAGTTTTGGAAGTTTTGGCCACAGCAATCAGAGCAGAAAAAGAAATAAAAGGAATCCAAATTGGAAAAGAAGTAAAGCTCTCACTATTTGCAGATGACATGATCCTCTACATAGAAAACCCTAAACTCTCCACCAGAAAATTACTAGAACTAATCAATGACTATAGTAAAGTTGCAGGATATAAAATCAACACCCAGAAATCCCTTGCATTCCTATACACTAATAATGAGAAAACAGAAAGAGAAATTAAGGAAACAATTCCATTCACCATTGCAACGGAAAGAATAAAATACTCTGGAATATATCTACCTAAAGAAACTAAAGACCTATATATAGAAAACTATATAACACTGGTGAAAGAAATCAAAGAGAACACTAACAGATGGAGAAATATTCCATGTTCATGGATTGGAAGAATCAATATCGTGAAAATGAGTATACTACCCAAAGCAATTTATAGATTCAATGCAATCCCTATCAAGCTACCAACAGTATTCTTCACAGAGCTAGAACAAATAATTTCACAATTTGTATGGAAATACAAGAAACCTCGAATAGCCAAAGCGATCTTGAGAAAGAAGAATGGAACTGGAGGAATCAACCTACCTGACTTCAGGCTCTACTACAAAGCCACAGTTATCAAGACAGTATGGTACTGGCACAAAGACAGAAATATAGATCAATGGAACAAAATAGAAAGCCCAGAGATAAATCTACGCACATATGGACACCCTATCTTTGACAAAATAGGCAAGAATATACAATGGATTAAAGACAATCTCTTTAACAAGTGGTGCTGGGAAATCTGGTCAACCACTTGTAAAAGAATGAAACTAGAAACACTTTCTAACACCATACACAAAAATAAACTCAAAATGGAATAAAGATCTAAACTTAAGACCAGAAACTATAAAACTCCTAGAGGAGAACATAGGCAAAACACTCTCTGACATACATCACAGCAGGATCCTCTATGACCCACCTCCCAGAATATTGGAAATAAAAGCAAAAATAAACAAATGGGACCTAATTAACCTTAAAAGCTTCTGCACATCAAAGGAAACTATTAGCAAGGTGAAAAGACAGCCTTCAGAATGGGAGAAGATAATAGCAAATGAAGCAACTGACAAACAACTAATCTCGAGAATATACAAGCAACTCCTACAGCTCAACTCCAGAAAAATAAATGGCCCAATCAAAAAATGGGCCAAAGAACTAAATAGACATTTCTCCAAAGAAGACATCCAGATGGCTAACAAACACATGAAAAGATGCTCAACATCACTCATTATCAGAGAAATGCAAATCAAAACCACTATGAGGTACCATTTCACACCAGGCAGAATGGCTGCGATCCAAAAGTCTACAAGTAATAAATGCTGGAGAGGGTGTGGAGAAAAGGGATCCCTCTTACACTGTTGGTGGGAATGCAAACTAGTACAGCCACTATGGAGAACAGTGTGGAGATTCCTTAAAAAACTGGAAATAGAACCGCCTTATGATCCAGCAATCCCACTGCTGGGCATACACACTGAGGAAACCAGAAGAGAAAGAGACACGTGTACCCCAATGTTCATCGCAGCACTGTTTATAATAGCCAGGACATGGAAGCAACCTAGATGTCCATCAGCAGATGAATGGCTAAGAAAGCGGTGGTACATATACACAATGGAGTACTACTCAGCCATTAAAAAGAATACATTTGAATTAGTTCTAATGAGGTGGATGAAAACTGGAGCCTATTATACAGAGTGAAGTAAGCCAGAAAGAAAAACACCAATACAGTATACTAATGCATATATATGGAATTTAGAAATATGGTAGCAATAACCCTGTGTACAAGACAGCAAAAGAGACCCTTATGTATAGAACAGTCTTATGGACTCTGTGGGAGAGGGAGAGGGTGGGAAGATTTGGGAGAATGGCATTGAAACATGTAAAATATCATGTATGAAATGAGTTGCCAGTCCAGGTTCGATGCACGTTACTGGATGCTTGGGGCTAGTGCACTGGGACGACCCAGAGGGATGGTATGGGGAGGGAGGAGGAAGGAGGGTTCAGGATGGGGCACACATGTATACCTGTGGCGGATTCATTTTGATATTTGGCAAAACTAATACAATTATGTAAAGTTTAAAAGTAAAATAAATTTAAAAAAAAAATAAAAATAAATAAATTGTATATATTATTTTTTTCCTTTTCTCAAAAAAATATGATGGAATCATAATATCACCTTTCCCCAAGCATTTGGGATATCTCAATTAAAAAAAAAAAACCAAATCATTGCCTTTGGGAAACTTACATCCTAATGAAGGAAAGTGGTAACTTCCAAGTAAAGTACTGTATATGTATTATTTGGTAGAGAGGATTAAGATTTATGGGATATACTGGCTTTTGGAAACAGCAATACCTATCTTTGCTCAGTATTGTTAAATGGTAAATTATATACTGTGAATTTGAGTATATCGTAAGGGAGTATCAGGGAGGTGAGTTGAGAAGCTGCTCAGCCATTCCCATTCAAAAAATATTTATTAAGTATCCACTATTTTTCTAATTTATAATAAAGGGAATGTCAAACATCCCCATCTCATTGTATTTACCATCTAAAACTGAGTGACACAGACACAAAAATTATGTGTGTAATAAAAAGGTGTATTATAAAGTGACAATTGCTTTGGGAAAAATAGAGGTACGTCTGAAGGATTACATATATGAATGATAGACTTAAATAGCCCACCAATTTTCCAATTAAAAAGACATACACAAAGACACGCAAGACACAGGGATCATGAAATTTCATAATATACACCAAAGATAGAAAACATAAAGCTCCTAGAGAGAAAGTAGTTCGACTTTCTATGGTTAAGGATCAGAAGTATCTGACATTATAACTAAGGTATCTTAAAATAATTTAAGATTTTGAGTAAAACAGAATTGAATATGATCTATACTAAATCAAACTACAAATAAAGCATTTGGATAGATGTTTTGTCTTAATTTCCCAAGGAAACAAAATTTACATTCCCTTGTTCTTAGGAAATTGAAAGATTGATTAGACTGGCTCTACCAAAATGAAAAGTCAATATAAAGGATTATAGGAAACAAGGAATCTAACTCCAGTGAGAGGAAAAGAAAATTTCTAGAACAATGACAGCTAAGCTGTAGACCCAGAGACAAACCAGATTTAATAAAAGATAAAAAAGGTTCTAGGAGAAATGGTTCCACAGGGGAGAAATTAAATAGATTCCATCATGTGTTTTATATAACTTTTCACCATCACACATTGGCATTATCTATAATACATTCTTCACACATTCATCAACATCGACACAATTAAGAAATTTGAAAAACTGGAAAGAATATATGCCTATTTTCTACAAATTTTACATTAAATCATAGACAAGTATTTTAGGGGTGTCTATCAAAAATTTTTTTAATTCAGCAGAATAAAACTGGCTCAAAGGAGAAATTGAGATTTCAATTAAATTGTGTTTGTATTCACAATGCATGAATACACATATTGTGTATTCTCAATTCAAATGTATATCTATACACACACATGTATGTAAGAGTGTGTACATATTACACTTAGCCCATTAAAGAGGAGAAGGCAATGGCACCCCACTCCAGTACTCTTGCCTGGAGAATCCCATGGACAGAGGAGCCTGGTAGGCTGCAGTCCATGGGGTCGTTGAGTCGGACACGACAGAGCGACTTCACTTTCACTTTTCACATTCATGCATTGGAGAAGGATATAGCAACCCACTCCAGTGTTCTTGCCTGGAGAATCCCAGGGATGGGGGAGCATGGTGGGCTGCCATCTATGGGGTCGTACAGAGTCGGACACGACTGAAGTGACTCAGCAGCAGCAGCCCATTAGAGGAGGAAGATTTCTTAATGAACCTTGCCAAAAAACCATATTGCTAGGGAAAAAAATAAAAGAAAGGAGAAAAGCAAAGACATAAACATCTGAATGCAGAGTTCTAAAGAATAGCAAGGAGAGATAAGAAAGCCTTCCTCAGTGATGCAAAGAAATAGAGGAAAACAATAGAATGGGAAAGACTAGAGATCTCCTCAAGAAAATTAGAGATACCAAGCAAACATTTCACGCAAACATGGGCTCAAAAAGGACAGAAATGGTATGGACCTAACAGAAGCAGAAGATATTAAGACGAGATGGCAAGAATACACAGAAGAACTGTACAGAAAAGAGCTTCACGACACAGATAATCACAATGGTGTGATCACTCACACTCACCTAGAGCTGGACATCCTGGAATGTGAAGTCAGGTGGGCCTTAGGAAGCATCACTATGAACAAAGCTGGTGGAGGATATGGAATTCCAGGTGAGCTATTTCAAATCCTGAAAGATGATGCTGTGAAAGTGCTGCATTCAATATGTCAGCAAATTTGGAAAACTCAGCAGTGGCCACAGGACTGGTAAAAGTCAGTTTTCATTCCAATCACAAAGAAAGGCAATGCCAAAGAATGTTCAATCTACTTCACAATTGCACTCATCTCACACGCTAGTAAAGTATTGCTCAAAATTATCCAAGCCAGGCTTCAGCAATACGTGAACCGTGAACTTCCAGATGTTCAAGCTGGTTTTAGAAAAGGCAGAGGAACCAGAGATCAAATTGCCAACATCTGCTGGATCATCAAAAAAGCAAGAGAGTTCCAAAAAAACATCTGTTTGTGCTTTAATGACTATGCAAAGCCTTTGACTGTGTGGATCACAATAAACTGTGGAAATTTCTGAAAGAGATGGGAAAACCAGACCACCTGACCTGCCTCTTGAGAAACCTGTATGCAGTTCAGGATGCAACAGTTAGAACTGGACATGGAACAACAGACTGGTTCCAAATAGGAAAAGGAGTACATCAAGGCTGCATATTGTCACCCTGCTTATTTATCTTATATGCAGAGGACATCATGAGAAATGCTGGGCTCGAGGAAACAAAGCTGGAATCAAGTTTGCTGGGAGAAATATAATAACCTCAGATATGGAGATGACACCACCCTTATGGCAGAAAGTGAAGAAAAACTAAAGAGCTTCTTGATGAAAGTGAAAGAGGAGAGTGAAAAAATTGGCTTAAAGCTCAACATTCGGAAAACTAAGATCATGGCATCCGGTCCCATCACTCCATGGCAAATAGATGGGGAAACAGTGGAAACAGTGGCTGACTTTATTTTTCTGGGCTCCAAAATCACTGCGGATGGTGATGGCAGCCATGAAATTAAAAGATGCTTACTCCTTGAAAGGAAATTTATGACCAACCTAGACAGCATATTCAAAAGCAGAGACATTACTTTGCCAACAAAGGTCCATCTAGTCAAGGCTATGATTTTTAGAGTAGTCATGTATGGATATGAGAGTTGGACTACAAAGAAAGCTGAGCACCAAAGAATTAATGCTTTTGAACTGTGGTGTTGGAGAAGACTCTTGAGAATCCCTTGGACTGCAAAGAGATCCAACCAGTCCATCCTAAAGGAGATCAGTCCTGGGTGTTCATTGGAAGGACTGATGTTGAAGCTGAAACTCCAATACTTTGGTCACCTGATGTGGAGAGCTGACTCATTTGAAAAGACCCTGATGCTGGGAAAGATTGGGGGCAGTAGGAGAAGGGGATGACAGAGGATGAGATGGCTGGATGGCATCACTGACTCGATGGACGTGGGTTTGGGTGGACTCTGGGAGTTGGTGATGGACAGGGAGGCCTGGCATGCTGCAGTTCATGGGGTCACAAAGAGTCGGACATGACTGAGCAACTGAACTGGACTGAACTGAAAGTAGAGTACCTCCCCTTGTCCGTGGGGGATATATGTCAGGAAATCCAGTGGATGTCTGAAACCATAGATAGTACCAAGCCTTACACACACAGTTTTTTCTTTTACATGCGTTTTTATGATAGATTTAATTTATAAATTAGACATGGTAACAGAATAACAATGTAATTGTTAATAAAATAAAGTAATTTTACCAATCAATTAATAACAGTTATGTGAATGTGCTGTCTGAAAATATCTTATTGTGGAAATTTAAGACTTTACACTTATCACATATGGTGACTGTAGCTTTTACAGTTTTATGCTAGGAAAACTAGTACAAATTTATGTTTCCTTCTTCATAATTTCACAGAGAGCAGATCTGTTCTTACAGATTTTAGCAACCTTAATATTCTTTTTTTTCTTTCCTTATTAACTTCAGAACTTTCACTTTTTCACTTAAAGGAAGCTTTATACAAGCTATACAGCTTCCCTTTGGCATATTCAAATCGCCTGCATCACTACCCTTGCACATAGAGATGATTAAGTAAAATAACGGTTACTTGCACACAAGCACTGCCATATCATGCAACCAATCAGACAAATGTCAGGGTTACTCAGTGACTAATAGCTGGGACATACTGGACCAAGGGAATATTCACATTCTTGGGGGAACAGAGTCAGCAAAGTTTTCATCGTGCTTATCAGAACAGTGCACAATTCAAAATTGATAAATTGTTTATATCTGGAATTCTACATTTAATATTTCAGACCACAGTTGACCACTGGTAACTGAAACCATGGAAAGTGAAATTGTGGATAGGCAGAGACTACTGTATCTGTTCCAAAATATTAAGGGGTCTGTGGTAACAGTTCATCATTTAAATGACGTTCCACTATAGTTTGAGTAAGCATAGTCTACTAAGTTGAGGCATAAAAATAGGTGAAGAAAGAAGGCTTCCCCCACACACAGAATACAGGATGTAAAACTATGACAAAAATATTCCAAAGCTAATATTCATAATTGGTAGCATTTCATCAGTTTATCCATTCCTTTAGTCTTATGTAATTAACATTGTTTGCAGTCGGCTTTCATGATATTATTCATTTCTAAACTAACAAGAATCCTGGAAATTCTGAGTCTATACTGTGGTACAGTCTGAGAGTTAAGTTTTGTCACTTTGAACTCCAATGTCTGTACCCAAGGGTTTATTTCTTCAGTTATCAGTAGTTAAGGATAACTAATGTAATCCATCTGAGACTGTATTACTTTGCTTAAGACTTAATTTCTAACCTACAGCTTTTAGCAGAACCTACAAGTATTCACAGTAAAAAAAAAAAAACAACTGCTGATAAGACTTAATGACTCTAATTAACTCATTATAGTAATTAACATATCAGATGATGAAATGTAAAATAATCTTTTGGGATTTAATTCAGGAGAATTTGATCAATATTTATCTTGAGGACAAGAACATATTAAGATAGCAAGGACATCACCACCTCTCCAGGGACTGTCAATCCTTCCTGCAAGAAATTTATATTAATGATATTTTACCTGCTTTAATTAGCCTAGGGAAGCTGAGGTTCTTTTTTGATTTTACATCTCTTTTCATACAGATTTTGGCAATAATCTTGATTTTATATGTGAGTAAGGAAAGTACCAAACAAGTTGAGCTGTTTATTTAAATACACAATTATGGAGATAAAATACAAGCAGAAATAGACTATGAACACTGAAAATGGGACTTGAGAGATGATGAGTGATAACCAAAATGATAGTGGATTTCAATTTAAGAGTTGTAGTAAAATATAACTGTCTTTGTTGTTTTGTTTTTAGCTGTTAAGTTATTCCGACTCTTTGTGACCCCATGGGCTGTAGCCCACCAGGCTCCCCTGTCCATGATATTTCTCAGGTAAGAATAGTGGAGTGGGTTGCCATTTCCTTCTCCAGGGGATCTTCCCAATCCAGGAATTGAACACAAATCTGACTATGTTTATTGTAACTTTTTCTAAATGTAAAAATATTAAAAATGAATGATTTCACACTTTTTGAAAGCTTTAATTTATGAAAGAATAGACACATGTGAAGCTGAAGAGATAGTCAAAAACTGTTTGTTTGTTTTTTTTAAAGCTGGAAGATATTGTATCATGATTTTGTGAAGATAAAAATACCATTGTGTTAGTCACTAGAGTTGCTACACACAGAATTAAGAATAAACTAGATGATAAAGAGGGTGGGGGAAAGATCATTTGGAAGGACAAAGTTTTCAGTACATGGAAGAAGAAAAGATTCAGTGTACAAGTTGTATTGCACACAGGAGCTGGTAAATAATATTCGCCATACATAATTCATAGAAATACAATTGTAACAGATGCTAAAAAGTAATTTGATGTAACTGAACATCCTTTCCAGAATAAAGTTTTTAAAAAGTAACCAAGAAAGAGTTATACAAGAAATAGTATGTATAAGAAATAGGAATGGCGGTTTCAATTATATTTACATATTTCTTTATCTGTATTTATCTAATCATGTAACCTAGAAAGACCCTAATGATGCAATTTGGCATGTGGCATTATTAAATTGCACACTGTCACTTCCAGACAAATGGTTGCTTCTATGATATTCTGCCTGTCAGTGTGGGTAAAAGGGTGATTGTTTTTCAACACAGAGCCACCACTCAGTTACGTCTTAAGTTCAACATCATACTGGCCAGTGAGAACTAAGTCCTCTCTATCTTGTATAGGACTGAGTGTTGTAGTCTATCTGCAGGCAATAGGAGTGATTTAATTTTTAACAGTTATTTTACTTCTCTCCTTGGAAACCTAGACTGGCTCATTGCCTCACACAGTTCCTTCCAGGCCTTTGGCCAGTCCTTGAGCTGAGTGAGTCCTCAGCTCTGAGCATTGGTTAATCATTTGAAAGCACTTCTGGGGACTTCTTTACTATTTTGATTCAGTACCTAACTATAAGTGAATAGTGGCAATAATGGGAGAATGTGGGTGAAAAAGACAAATTAATTAGTGAAATAATGGACATCCTAGTAAATGGCGCTGGGTCACACTGTTAACAATGTATATGAAAAGAATTAGGTTATTTCTGCATAAGCTAAATTTTAAAGTTTAAATATACTGAGGAGTGGAACATAAAATTAAAACAGTAAGAAAACATAGGTGAATATTTATAAATATTTATTGGTGTATATCACAGGATATACTTTCCTAAGCATAAAGCCAGGGAAATTATTAATGAAACTATTGATAGATTTGATGGCACAAATAAATATTAAATTTTAATGTCAAATTTAATGATGAATAAAGGAAAAAATTCAACAAAAATAGCTTAAATGTTACTGTACTAAATTTATACACATTTCTAGCAAACTTATATGAAAAAGTTCGGCAATCAATTGATATTTTATAAAAAGAATAAAGAATGAAACATTCAGGTAGAGAAAAGCATACACACAATTATAACATTTAGTCCATTAACAAGAATGAAGTATGAAACTACACATTGTTTTATTCCCTTTCAAGCAAACAATATTTTCTTCTAAGAAAAAAACAAGTCCACTCTGATTTCTTAAACTTTGCCAAGCATACTTCATGGATTTCTCCTTTTTGCATACATAATTTATCAGTTTTCAATCACCTGATATCCCAGCGCTGTCAGATTTTACTTTCGCTGCATAATACCCTATGTAGGAGGGCAAAAATGTCCGGCAGTACATTATCAATATCCTGGGCTCCAGGGATAGACGGACACAAACATGTAAATGCCACAGTGAAATATTTGGTAATTGTCTTGCTAATGCCTTTAGAGAAACAAGTGCAATCATGCCGACAGCCTGTAGTGCTCACGGAGGATTACAGAATCAATCTTCTTGTCTGAGAGACCACTCTTCCTAGTTCCTTTGCACACTCCAGGAACTGACACTCTCAGCAGGAATGCCATTATCAGTCTGGAAATGTTTCCGTTTTTATAATTCTTTCTTGCTACATTCATTCAAGGCTGAGAGAAAGCTTTGCTCTTTTCCTCTTTGCTTTTGAAATACTAATCCCTCTCTAACCTCACCAGAGATGATATTTCTCTTTCTAAAAGACAGCTCATGATGTAACTATTTCAGGCAAAGCACAGTTCATTGGTCTGGCTTTGTATCATGGAGTATATAGTCTTGCCTAGGTCAAATAAAGGCTTCCCTGGTGGGCTCAGAAGGTGCAGAATCTGCCTGCAATGCAGGAGACCTGAGTTGGATCCCTGGGTTGGGAAGATCTCCTGGAGAAGTGAATGGCAACACACTCCAGGATTGTTGCCTGGAGAATCTCATGGACGGAGGAACCTGGAAGACTGTAGTTGGACACAACTAAGGCTTTCATTTTCACAGGTCAAGTGAAACCTACTGGTGATGGGATTTATCAGGAATTTCAAGTATGAGCCCCCAGATTCAAACTGAATTGTTTTACTTTTCCTGTTCCTCAATAATCCATTACTAATCTTACTTTTGTGGGCAATCTTTTTCTAAAACACTCTCATGGCATGGCCCTTTCAACTCACATAAAAAGTCAAGATGAGTTGAGACATACTTCCAGCTAAATCTGCTAAAAGCAAAGACCATAATTAGAAACAGAGTAAAATTTTCTACTCAACTGAATTTTTAAGCTTTAAGCACTAATGCCAAGTACAAAACAAGCCAATTAAAAATTTTAAGCACTGCAGAAAGGTTGTACTTTAAGCACAATAAAAATTTTACTTTGACACACGTTTATATCTATAAACAATTTTATTTCCAGTTTTTTCAATTTTTCAGTTATCTTGTGGAATAACTTCTCTCAATTTGTTTTTCTTCAAAATGAAGGAGTATATCTGCATATTTTGCCTTAAAAAGTTGTTATGGCCCCAAAAAAGAAGCTTCCTGGTACATAATATCCACACAGTGAAAAAACTATTAAAAAATTACTGAGATATTTTGAGCAATTTTGTCATTAGTAAAAGAAGTACACAAAACAGGTGACTTGCTGTCTTCTTAAACAGTTGTTAATTATGATTTATTTTTTTTTCCATTTTATTTTATTTATTTTTTTTCTTAATTTTTTTAAATTTTATTTTATTTTTAAACTTTACATAACTGTATTAGTTTTGCCAAATATCAAAATGAATCCACCACAGGTATACATGTGTTCCCCATCCTGAGCCCTCCTCCCTCCTCCCTCCCCATTCCATCCCTCTGGGTCGTCCCAGTGCACCAGCCCCAAGCATCCAGTTTAAACTTTAAATGATGCAAGATCAACAATGTGGGTATAATGCTATCACATGTAAAGCATCCATGTTCTCATTGATCCATTGATGACTATTTGCCTTTATTTTAAAGGCTGTTCAGTTTTGACTCTCTGACTTTTCCTCCCCTGCTCTTCCTATCCCTCCCTTAGCTTTCACATTTTTCTATTATCAACCTGCTTTCTGTGACATTTCTTTTTCTTTTACTATACTGTGAATTATGAAAAAAAACTAATTATAGTTGTTAATATAGAGAGAAGAAAAATTGGTTTCAGTGTTGATTCCATCCGTAAACAACAATGCATTAGACGTTTGCATACACATGCCTGCACATACATGTTATATATAAAATACCCTCTGGTCTCAAGAATATTTACGTTCCTGCTTTTCCTACCTAATTTATGAACAGCTAGCGGAGAAGGCAATGGCACCCCACTCCAGTACTCTTGCCTGGAAAATCCCATGGACAGAGGAGCCTGGTAGGCTGCAGTCCATGGGGTCGCTAAGAGTCGGACATGACTGAGGGACTTCACTTTCACGTTTCACTTTCCTGCATTGGAGAAGGAAATGGCAACCCACTCCAGTGTTCTTGCCTGGAGAATCCCAGGGACGGTGGAGCCTGGTGGGCTGCCGTCTATGGGGTCTCAGAGAGTCGGACACGACTGAAGCGACTCAGCAGTAGCAGCAATGTCAATTACCATATGGATACTTGATATGTTTTTTTAAATTGAGATAAAGATTGAAAATAAGAAGAATAGAGAATTGAAGGATCACATCACAAAACACTTATTCAAATTAACTACAAGAGTTAAAACTCTTAGTCTCATTTTTAAACTACTGCTTTCATTGTCATTGAGATAATTTATCAACCTTAAAAGGATCTCACCAGTTAACCATGCACTCTTTCATGTATACCATCTTACTTCGGCCTGTTACAATCAGTGGGAATCAGTGTGTTAAGTGGCATAGCTTATTAACAGGTAACTTTTAGCAGTTCTTCACTCTTGGTTTCAAAAGCAAATAATTTTGGAATGATTATTTCACAGCTGAAATATGCCATATATTGTGTTTTGATAACTAAATACTTGGTGTTGGGGTTGCATGCAACTGTTATTCTTGATCAAAAGTATCGTCACTGAAAGCCATTCACATCAGGGAGTTTGCAGAACTCTGGTTGTGGTTTTCTAGTCATGTTATTAACTGATTAGGAGAACCATCCTACCAAAAATAGCTTAACATAGGTTTGGTAAAGTCCCAACTTGGAGAATTTTTTATTAGTAAATTTTGAGAGTCATATTTTCTGTCAGACTGAGCAAAATGACTAACAAACGACTAGCTATTTTGCAAATGGAGTATTTCCAGGTTTCACTAGTTTCAGTGTGGCAACTATAATTGAGATTAAAATGTATGTAAAGTCTATTCAAATAAATACATGACACATCTAAATACATGGGATTTACTTGCTGGAAATTAATGTAGAGGATATTTTTAATATATTACTTTAAACCAATTCATGTTGACTTATAGTTGTTAACCCACTTTGTTATTTGTAACATATTATCCCTACTGTTTACTAGGAAATTTAACATTTTGGTATAATAAACACCTATGCTGATTCATCCACAAAATGTAAGGGAAAAAGCCATAAATTTAGTTTTCAAAGACCAGTATAAACATGATATCAAATCCTGACCAGCACATTCTGAAAAATACAGGTTAATGCAATTCACGAACATAGACACAAACATCCTAAATGAAATCAGCAAACCATTTCGGTACTCTCTAGACTAGACTACACAGTTAATTTCACTTATAAAGAGAAAAGCAGCCTCTGCCATCCAGGAGCTAGCTTGATTTTGTCATCTAAGATTTGATATGTCTAAAAGATAGATTTTTAGTTTTGTTTAAATATAAATAATTTCACAGCACACCAACAGTAGACAAGGCAACTCTGAAACTGTAATAAATCACAACCAAAAAAAAAAAAAAAGACAAAACTCTATTATCATGTCTGACAGGTACTTAAGTCCAAACTCATCAAGTTTTATACATCAAATAGCTTTTTGTATGTCAATCATGGCTCAATAAAGTGGTTTAAAAAATGACAATTGTGCATACCACAGAATAGCCAAACATTCCCCTGAATAGGTAAATATGAGTTATTACCATTCCATTACAATGACAACTTGATGGCTTTAGACTCGTCTCATTCCTTTCACTTTATAGATAAGACTTACTAAAATATCCAATCATAATACTGTCCCCATGTCCTGAAAACATCCAACATGTAACAAGTTCTGGCTTCCTGGTCCACTCCTGAAAAATCACCTAACTCACCCAAACGCTTTATGCTTCTTCTAACAGTACATTACTACAACATCCTCAATTCTCCACTGTGTTTATTCTCCTTTGCTGAAGCAATCAATAAACCCATACTGTCCAAATGACAGGTGTCTTCAGGGTGGTCTTTGGCTCAAGGCCAATGACCTCAACAATACAAGGATGATTTCACAGCCTTGAATCAACTCGTATGACTTAATACATATGAAAAATATGTGATTATCTGAATATATACAGAATTTGATGAAATCTAACATCTATGAGTTTTGAAAAGTCTTAGTAAATTATAGTCAGTTTTATTTATTAGATATACTTATTAAGGAGGGAAGGAAATGTAAATTATTTAATATTATAAAGTTCACATATAAACAAAACAATAACAAAAACCTTGAGTTGCCAGTCCAGGTTCGATGCACGATACTGGATGCTTCGGGCTAGTGCACTGGGATGACCCAGAGGGATGGTATGGAGAAGGAGGAGGGAGGAGGGTTCAGGGTGGGGAACACATGTATACCTGTGGTGGATTCATTTTGATATTTGGCAAAACTAATACAATTATGTAAAGTTTAAAAATAAAATAAAATTAAAAAAAATAAAAACATATAGTAATTTTAAATATTAAAAAAAAATGCTAAAAGTTTTTTTGTGTGTCAAGTAACAGGTAAGATATGCTCACAATAACCATTTTTTGCATTTTTGGTATGTTCTATATTGAAGGTTTTATCCAATGACAGAAGAAAAAAATTAAATGAACAAAGATTGTAAAGAAATGCTGTGGCAGATGACATGACAGTGTGGGTTGGCCAAAATGTTTGTTTGGGCTTTTCCATAACGTCTTTGGAAAAAATCCACAAGAATATTTTGGCAAGCCCAATATAGGTCCTATTTGCCAAGTCACTTAAGTAGTGTCCGACTCTGTGCAACCCCATGGACGGCAGCCTATCAGGCTCCTCCGTCCATGGGATTTTCCAGGCAAAAGTACTATTAGACAAAATCAATTGTATTTTTATATATATGCAATAAACATTTTCTAAGAGATACCACTTAAAATAGCTTAAAGTGAAAGTGAAGTCGCTCAGTCATGTCTGACTCTTTGCGACCCCATGGACTGCAGCCCACCAGGCTCCTCTGTCCATGGGATTTTCCAGGCAATAGTACTGGAGTGGGTTGCCATTTCCTTCTCCAGGGGATCTTCCCAACCCAGGGCTCGAACCCAGGTCTCTGGCATTGTAGACAGACGCTTTACTGTCTGAGCCACCAAAATAGCTTAAAGGTGGCCCTAAAAACAAATGAAAGATGTACATGATTTCTATGTGTTATATCTTTTAAACATCATAAGACCACATTTTAAGAAATAAGACAATATTTATTTTAATATCAATTCTCTCCAAATTCTGATTCATTTGTAGACTAGACAATAAAAATTTTTTCCAGAAATGTCAACCCTGTTCTAACATTTATATGGAATACAAAAGACCAGGAATAGACAAGACAATATCGAAAAGAAAAAGAACAAGTACCAGCAGCTTAAAGTGATAGTAATTAAAGCAGTGTGCTATCGGCCCAGTGATAGGCAAAGAGACACGTGACAGATGAAGAGGTTAGACTTACCAACTCATGTTTGAGCTCTTCAGCTATAAAGAATTTAACTCTACAAAGAAGTGAGGAAAAAATGATCTTTTCAATACCAGTTCTGGGACCACATTATGTCTATGTAGGATAGCTATATTAATACCTACTTCATGCCACATTTCCATGTCTACTGTTGATATAATTCTGAGAGGAAAAACAACAAATATTTCATGAAATAATGTAGGAGAATATCATAACTAGCCTGAGTTATGTACGTATATTTGGGGGAGAAATTAACCAAAAAGATAGATTGATAAATTGAACCATGTCAAAATTTTGAACTTGTGTTAATCAATTGTCTCCAGTAAAGGGTGAAAAAGAAGTTGCAAAGTGGAAGTTGACAATGTATTATACAACAAGCACTCATATCTAAACTAAATAAAGAACTACAAGCAACAAATACAATGATCAGAAATCCTAAGGAAAACTACACAACAGATTTGAAGAGGTACTTCAGAAAGGAGATTTCCATATAGCCAGAAATACATGAAAAAATGAAGAATATATTTTAATTTGAGTAAACAGAAATTAAAAATCCATTAAGAAACCACTATACATTATGCAAAATATTTAGTCCAGAATGTCTATAGCTAAGATGACTGAGAGTACCATGCTGTAGGGATGAAGTAGAGCAACAGAAATTCTCCTACGCTAGAAGCAGTTGGGACCATAAATTGGAACATCTACTTCAGGAAATTCTTTGCTGTTAACTTTTAAAATTGAATCTAGATGTAATCTATGACACAGAAATTCTACTTCTATGTATATTTCTAACAGAAATGCACACGCATGTGACCAAGAAGCATGCACAAGCAAATTTACCACAGAATTTTACCACTAAACTGGAAACAACCTGAATATTCATCAACAGCAGAATAAGTTATCATATATTCATGTAATGGAAAACACCCCACCAGTGAAAAGCAACCAACTATAAAAAAGAACATGATGATACAATATAATATTGAAATAATCTAGCTGCAAAAACACTTTGTATCATTCTAATACGGTGAACTCCAGTAAAATAGTTCCAATTTTTCTCTTTGTTTGGGCTTTTTGTTTGTTTTATGTGTGTTTGTGTGTGTGTTTTGTCAGGCTGCTTAACTTGCAGGATCTTAGTTTGCTGACCTGAGATCAAACTCCAGTTCCCAGAAGTGGGAGCATAGTCTTATCCACTGGACCACCAGTAATTCTCAGTATCAATTACACTATGGTCTTAAGAGATCCATATAAAAGTAATTTATGTGTTTGTAATCTTTTCAGAATCAAGTAAGATTTAGTTGGATAATTTTACGTGATTTAATTGAATTTAAATGCAATTAATAATGTTCTCAAAATAGTTTAACTTCTCTTTCAGTCTTATCATCTCATCTGTATAGTCTACAATGAGGATTATTTCATTTGTTTTGAATGAATGAAAGGAATTTCCTATATTTATCAAATATATAGTATGTTACTGAAATTATTACTTAAGTTTATCTGTATATATTAGCAGATGATGCTGTGAAAGTGCTGCACTCAATATGCCAGCAAATTTGGAAAACTCAGCAGTGGCCACAGGACTGGTAAAAGTCAGTTTTCATTCCAATCACAAAGAAAGGCAATGCCAAAGAATGCTCAATCTACTTCACAATTGCACTCATCTCACATGCTAGTAAAGCAATGCTCAAAATTCTCCAAGCCAGGCTTCAGCAATATGTGAACCGTGACCTTCCTGATGCTCAAGCTGGTTTTAGAAAAGGCAGAGGAACCAGAGATCAAATTGCCAACATCCGCTGGATCATGGAAAAAGCAAGAGAGTTCCAGAAAAGCATCTATTTCTGCTTCATTGACTATGCCAAAGCCTTTGACTGTGTGGATCACAATAAACTGTGGAAAATTCTGAAAGAGATGGGAATACCAGACCACCTGACCCGCCTCTTGAGACATATGTATGCAGATCAGGAAGCAGCCGTTAGAACTGGACATGGAACAACAGACTGGTTCCAAATAGGAAAAGGAGTTCATCACGGCTGTATATTGTCACCCTGTTTATTTAACTTAAATGCAGAGTACATCATGAGAAACGCTGGACTGGAAGAAACACAAGCTGGAATCAAGATTGCCGGGAGAAATATCAATAACCTCAGATATGCAGATGACACCACCCTTATGGCAGAAAGGGAAGAGGAACTAAAAAGCCTCTTGTTGAAAGTGAAAGTGGAGAGTGAAAAAGTTGGCTTAAGGCTCAACATTCAGAAAACAAAGATCATGGCATCTGGTCCCATCACTTCATGGGAAATAGATGGGGAAACAGTGGAAACAGTGTCAGACTTTATTTTCCTGGGCTCCAAAATCACTGCAGATGGTGACTGCAGCCATGAAATTAAAAGACGCTTACTCCTTGGAAGGAAAGTTATGACCAACCTAGATAGCATATTCAAAAGCAAAGACATTACTTTGCCAACAAAGGTTCATCTAGGCAAGGCTATGGTTTTTCCTGTGGTCATGTATGGATGTGAGAGTTGGACTGTGAAGAAGGCTGAGCGCCGAAGAATTGATGCTTTTGAACTGTGGTGTTGGAGAAGACTCTTGAGAGTCCCTTGAACTGCAGGGAGATCCAACCAGTCCATTCTGAAGGAGATCAGCCCTGGGATTTCTTTGGAAGGAATGATTCTAAAGCTGAAAATCCAGTACTTTGGCCACCTCATGCAAAGTGTTGACTCATTGGAATGGACTCTGATACTGGGAGGGATTGGGGGCAAGAGGAGAAGGGGACGACGGAGGATGAGATGGCAGGATGGCATCACTGACTCGATGGACGTGCGTCTCAGTGAACTCTGGGAGTTGGTGATGGACAGGGAGGCCTGGCGTGCTGCGATTCATGGGGTCGTGAGGGGTCGGACACGACTGAGCCACTGATCTGATCTGATCTGATTAGCACATCATCATTTTTATTTGCTTCATTTCATCAAAGGTAGTGATTATAGTTTATTTCCTTTGCCTGGTAGGATATAAGTCTAAATCATCAGTATAAAATTAAACTTGGCTTTTCTAATGCATAACAATCACGTTAACGTGGGCAAAGGCATGATTTTTATTGTACATTCTCCAAAAAAAGTAGGTCACTTTTTGAATTGTCAGTTGCAAAAATAGTACCTTGAGAAATAAAGTAAAATGGTAGATTTGAAGTGTTTCTCACTTTTTCAAGTTGAAAATTATATATGCTTTTAAGTCAGGAAGACAAAATTATACTTGGTTTAGCCCACTGTAACTGAAAAAGACTGCACTTTATTCTTTATTTGATGCAATAAAAAGTATTTGTAAAGAGATTATATCTCACTGAATCAACATTTATGCTAATTTTTCTGATATTAAGTAGAGAGGAAAGATATCAATTTTGTCACTTTAGTGATCATTTCCTAAGTAGGTTTCAATAGTTGAGAATATGCAGTGGTCTATTATTTGCACTTTTTTATGTAGTTATATAAAATCATAAAGTTTCAAAAGCTAGAACAATAGGTTTATGCTATAAACAGGGTATACACTGGCATAAAGAATCTAGTACAGCAACAGAATCACAATTATTATTCCTAAACAGGGAATTCTTAAAAATAGCACTGAGTAATTAAACAGCATATGTTATTGCTAATAATGTTAACTTGCAAAAAATAAACATTTTAGGTAAAGAGTTAATATAAGATAGAAATAATTACTTATTTCTGTACAAACTATTTAAAAAAGATCTCCCAGCTTTGAGTTCTAGTTGACAAGTACAATATATATATGTGTGTGTGTATATATATATGTGTGTGTGTGTGTGTGTATATATATACACACACCCATACATATATATGTATATATATATATATATACTATATATATGTGTGTGTGTGTATGTGTTTATGTGTATACATGTGATAACTGAACATATGTATACATTGTGAAATGATTACAATAGATTAATTTAACACATTTATCACTTCACATAATTCCTCTGTGTATGTTGAGAATGTTTAAGATTTACTCGTAACATATTTCAAGTATTCAATGTTATATTAACAACTATGGTCACCATGTTCTGTGTTAGATCCTCAGAACTTATTCATCTTCTAACTGAAGCTTTGCATCCTCTGGCAAGTATCTCCCTAACTTTCTCATCCCAGTCCCACAAATAATTGGACTAATACCAACGATTCAGTTCTGTTTCTATGACTTTTTAAAAAAGATACCACATACAACCAAGATCATACATTATTTATTTGTCTGTCTCAATCTGGCTTATTTCATTAGCATGATGTCCTTTAGGTTCTCATCCCTCACCTTCTATCTCTATGAATATTTTTACCATGAACATTTTATTTAAAATATTCATTTGATTTCAAGTCTCTCAAATTGTCCTTGAAACATATACTTCTATCAAATTGTTTTCAGAGAATGATTGCCCATCATGTAAATTGTAATATATTGTTAAGTGTGTTAGTTGCTCAGTCATGTCCGACTCTTTGTGACCCCGTGTACTACAGCCCGCCAGGCTCCTCTGTCCATGGAATTCTCCAGACAAGAATACTGGAGTGGGTAGCAATGCCCTCCTTCAGGGGATCTTCCCAAATAAGGGATGGAATCCAGACCTGCTGTATTGCAGGTGGTCTCCTGCATTGCAAGCAGATTCTTTGCCATCTGAATTACCAGGGAAGCCCAATATATTGTTAACAGAGGTAAATAGGAAATTTGTCTTTTATTTGAAAAATTACTTTGATTTATTTTCTGGGATACATATGCAAATAAAGGATGTTTTCTCATCTCCTGGACAAATGAGGGTGAATGAAATGCTGCTCATTGTTCTACAGTTAGTTCAATGCTACTTTCACTGCAGTCTTTTGGGGAATTTTTAAAAACCATGTCAGTAAGCAAACTCTGGGAGATGACGTAGTACAGGGAAGCCTGGCATGCTGCAGTCCAGGGATTGCAGAGTCAAACACGACTAAGCGACTGAACAACAAGAAGCCAATTGAGACATAGTTGGTCAGTGACATTAAAATTTCCTATTACACACAAAATGGTAGAAATGATACAAGATTTATGACATATTTCCAAGATGAAAAGAGACATTCTTAAAATTGCTTTAAAGTTTTATTTTTTTCCTTAATTTTGAGTAATATGTTAGAACGTGGTCTTGGTTAGCATGTAATCAGTCATTGGCATTTATTTTAACTTTAATTTTTTTTTAAGTTGAAGATTTTAGTAGATATGCATTCCAAACTATCCTATTTAAAGGTATTAAACAAAAGGATAAACACTTCTATTTATTAGGGAAAAAAATCATTACTGCTGTTTACTCTTGTTGAAAAGAAATAAAACCAAAACTTAAGACGAGGCTGAAATATCAACAGAAGATATTTCATTCTTTCACACACAAAAAAGATGCATTTGTATTTTGCCCTGTGTATTCTTTTATTTTCTATTAATGAAAAGGTAGTGTAGCAAATGTCTTATTCATGAAGATTATATTCCAAATAAAAAACAAAGTTTCAAATAAATTGCATTTATAAGGAAACAAACTATTACACAAATGATATTAACAACAAATTGTGTATCTACTTTATTTTTGATAACTCTTAGTATTCAACCTCTTGCTGCTGCTGCTGCTAAGTCGCATCAGTCATGTCCAGTCTGTGCGACCCCATAGACGGCAGCCCACAAGGCTCCCCCCATCCCTGGGATTCTCCAGGCAAGAACACTGGAGTGGGTTGCCATTTCCTTCTCCAATGCATGAAAGTGAAAAGTGAAAGTGAAGTCGCTCAGTCGTGTCCGACTCCTAGTGACCCAATGGACTGCAGCCTACCAGGCTCCTCTGTCCATGGGATTTTCCAGGCAAGAGTACTGGAGTGGGTTGCCACTGCCTTCTCCATTCACTCTTTTAACTTTCATATATAACATAAATCAATGTCAACTATAGTAATTATGCACATTTTATCCTTAGCACTATTTATCTTTTTTAAGATTGTACCATTTGTAACTGGAATTTTGTACCTTATGACTACTTTCATCTACTTCCATTCCCCTTTCCCCTGGTAACCACAAATATGATCTCTTTTTCTATGAGTTTGTTTGTTTTTGAAGTATAATCAGCCTGCAACACTATGTTAGTTCCTCTGTATAACTTCAGTTCAGTTCAGTCGCTCAGTCGTGTCCGACTCTTTGCACCCCATGAATCGCAGCACGCCAGGCCTCCCTGTCCATCACCAACTCCTGGAGTTCACCCAAACTCATGTGCATCGAGTCGGTGATGCCATCTAGTCATCTCAATGGTTCAATATTCCCATACATTACAAAATATTCATGATAAGTCTAATTACCAGCTTTCACTGTACAAAGATATTCTGTAATTACAGACTATATTCCCCTGTATTTTTTTAATTTTATTTTATTTTTAAACTTTACAATATTGTATTAGTTTTGCCAAATATCGAAATGAATCCACCACAGGTATACCTGTGTTCCCCATCCTGAACCCTCTTCCCTCTTCCCTCCCCATACCCTCCCTCTTTTGAAATAGGTAGAATATACTTTCACTGAAAGAAGATGGGGTGGCATTCTAACTTTCAGAACAGCTTTAAATTTCTCTGTATTAGAAGATGATTCAAGCTTCCACTGATTCCCCTTGCTCAGGAGTACATGAGATAAGTAATACATTGTATAAAGTTGCTGTGAGTTTTAGTGTAGCAACACAAATTGTGTTAAGATGGGGCTGTAGTTGACTTTTGAAAAAAAGTACAAGTGACATTCCTGGAATGATGTTTGAGGAACTTCAGGTCTAAGTTATTGATAATTTTAATTGGACACACCTCTTCTAATTTCTTCACCATTTGATTTGGCTATGTCTCTGTCTATATCTTCATGTATCTTCTGTAACTTCTGTTTATTAAAACTGTTACTATATAATTTGATTGGAGAAGGAAATGTCAACCCACTCCAGTATTCTTGCCTGGAAAATCCCATGGACAGAGGAGCCTGTCAGGCTACACACAATGGGGCTGCAAAGAATCAGACATGACTTGGTGACTGAGCACACATGTAATTTTATATATAGGAATTCATAAATATATCATAATTTTAATTTGGAAGGCATAACATTATAAAATGCCTTTATTTCTCATTTAAAACAACAATCCTTGCTTTCTTTATCTGGCATTAACTGTCATTTGATGTCAGAATAAAGGGCTCAGGGGTTTTACTTCCAGGGACTTAATAGTATGAGTAGTTACTTTTTCATCTGCAAGGAGCCAGGATCCTGCTTTTTTGCTTTTCTTTCAAATACACACCAGTGATCCAATGGCATTTCCTTCTATAGAATCACATTTTTCAGCCAGCCTTGTCAAATATTTTTCAGAAGAAATGTTCAGTTTCCTGAGAGTAATTGAAAACTTCCAGGCACATGTTTTCAGATATTGCAGGAGTCATCCTCTGCATCTATAGCAGGCAGAAGTTATAATTCATTACACTGGGGTGTTTGGAGGCTGGTTTCCTACAGCTGACCTTTTCTCGTTACTTATTTTCTTCAAGGCATATCGGATATATAATAAACACATTTATTTCAGTCTTTGCTTTTACAAAAAGTCTTAAAACAATGTCAGGCATATATACCTCAATGGAACAGAGTACTTGTACCAGTTTTATTCAAAACAGAAAACACTTTATATTGCAAATGGCATCCAAGGAAATTAAGTCAAATGATTCTTCTGTTAATAACTGTGTTTACTACCTAAGCTATATTTGTAAGGAATTTCATGGAAAAGCCAAAATTTACAAACATACTTATGAAAAAGTATTTTAATATAAATCTCTTGCTGTAAGTTGACAAGTTATCTCTTCCTCAAAAGCCTAAATACTTAACCCTGAAGCATAAGCCTGTCTCCTACAGGTTTTCATGTCTTTTAACACAAATTTCCTGATGTTTATTTTATATGATTCCTTTCAGGGACATTATATAAAAATAAATGAGGCAGAGAATAATTTTATGAAACTGTAAAACTGACTAATCAATTGTATTTAATCAGTAAATAATATCCCTATCGTCCTCTTATTCTCTCTTTAGATAGCATATACTATATATCTATATCTATATCTATATCTCTCTCTATATATATATAACATTTTTTACACAAAAGTTTTTTGGAACCGGTTGTGAATGTTTTTATTTGCTGCACAGTCAGGACTTTCTGAGCAGAAGTTGTTGGTATGTGGGTTAAAGAATGACTGAAGAGCAACTCATAAGTTAGAACTCTCAGGAGAGATATTGAGAGGCCTTTCTTTTACTCTCCAGGGATACTCCTTTACTTTCTAAAGGGCTGTAAAAAATATTCCATTCTTCCATCCAGGTAAATTTTTTATACTAGGGTTCAAAGGTTGGGTTAGCTGTGCAAACTGCCTTATAGAAGCTTCAGTGTCCATACTGCAGTTTCCTCTACTGTGGTAAAAACTCTCTCTTGAACATGCAAATAACATGTATTTGCCACATGGAATAATAGATCTTGAGAGACTGGCATTATTGTTAATACTCAAGAGTTGGTTTGGTCTCTGATGTGGCAATGTTGTCTTTAATGTCAGGATAAAATGTACACATTTAAAACATTAAAGTCTATGGAAATTATTTTTATATAAAATTTAGATATCATTATATCATAATACCAGAGAAGGCAATGGCACCCCACTCCAGTACTCTTGCCTGGAAAATCCCATGGACAGAGGAGCCTGGTAGGCTGCAGTCCATGGGGTCTCTGGGAGTCAGACATGACTGAGCGACTTCGCTTTAACTTTTCACTTTCATGCATTGGAGAAGGAAATGGCAACCCACTCCAGTGTTCTTGCCTGGAGAATCCCAGGGACAGGGGAGCCTGGTGGGCTGCCGTCCATGGGGTCGCACAGAGTTGGAAATGACTAAAGTGACTTAGCAGCAGCAGCAGCAGCAGCATATCATACCTTTATTTTACAAGACTGAGAGATTGGCCAAGATGGCAGATTGAAAAGACCCTGAGCTCACCTCCTTTCACAAGCACACAAGAATCAGAACTATTTGCTGAACAACCATTGGCAGAAAAGTACAGAATCTACCAGAAAAGATCTGCAACTAAGGACATAAAGAAGAAACCACAATAAGATAGGAGATGCTGACTCATGATAAACCAAGTCCCATACCCCTAAATGGGTGGCCCACAGACTAGCAATAATTATATTCCAGAAGTTCTCCCCAAAAAAGTGAGAGTTTGGAGTCCTATATCAGGCTGCCGAGCACAGGGGTACTGCACCACAAAGATGAACCCCACCAGGGTTTGAAAGCTAGAGGGTCTTAATTTCAAGAGTCTCACAGGACAAGGGGAAGTAAAGACTTCACTCTCAAAGACAGCACATAAAACCACACACTCCAGGAACTAGTGCGAAAGTAGTAATTTGATAGGAGCCTTGGCTAGACCTACTCGTTGGACTCAGAGTCCCCTGGAGAGCCAGGTAGTGGCTGCAGCTCACCCTGGGAACACAGTCAATGGCAGCAGCCATTCCTGATAGATCCTTCTTCCCAGCGGATGCTAGTTTTGGTGAGCACCATTGTGTAATCTTCTCTCTTGCTCACTAATGCCAAGGTCTGGCCCCACCAAAGAGACTCGGCTTGTGTTGGGAGACCTCAGACCAAGCAACTAACTTTCAGACAGTATGCCTAAAGATTTCCAGAATCCTAGCTACCTCTAGACACCCTTCTAGACACAACATTGCTCACCAGAGGGCCAGGACCCGATCTACCCATCAGTGAACAGGTTCCAATCCTGCCCTCCATGAAGCTGTTCTACCTCTGGATAAGCTTCACTCACTGAGAAGACTTTTAAACTCAAGAAAACCACAATCCCATAGCAGGTCAGCTGGGTCCCTGCTGGGCCCAAGCCCTGCCCACTAGCAGACAACACAAGCTTTGGGACACCTGGATCCTGTACCCAGTTGTGTCAGGAACTGCCCCACACAGTGATCTAACACTGGCTCTGGGATCCCTGGACCATACAGCTAGACTCCTGAACTAGATCAAATGGGATTTATCCCAAGGATTCAAGGATTTTTCAGTATCTGCAAATCAACTGATGTTATACAGTACACTAACAAATTGACTAAAAACCCTATGATTATCTCAATAAATGCAGAAAAAGCTTTTGCCAAAATTGAACAACCATTCTTAAAATAAAATAAAGAAAAAGAGAAACTCTCAGGAAAGTGGGCATAGAGGGAACACATCTCAACATAACAAGCCATATACAACATACTTACAGCTAACATCTTACTCAACAGGAAAAGCTAAAAGCATTTCCTTTAAGATCAGGAATAAGACAAGGATGCCAACTCTCAACACTATTGTTGGACATCCTAGCCACAGCAAAGAGACAGGAAAAAGAAAAGACTACAAGTTGGAAAGGAAGAAGTAGAACAGTTACTGTTTGCAGATAACATGAAAATTCTAAAGATACCACAAGGAAATTACCAGAGCTCATGAATGGATTTGGTCAAGTTGCAGGATACAAAATTAACATACAGAAATCTTTGGCACTTCTATACACTAAAAACAAACTATCGGAAAGAGAAATTAAAGAAACAATCCTATTTACTATTGTGCCAAAAAGAATAAAACATTTAGGAATAAACTTACCTAAGGAAGCAAAAGACCTATACTCTGCAAACTATAAAAACTTGATGAAAGAAACTGAAGACACAGAGAAATGGAAAGATATACCATGCCCCTGGAGTGGAAGAATTAATAGTGTTTCAATGACCACAGTTGGTAAACAATCTGCCTGCAATGCAGGAGATCCAGGTTCCATTCCTGGGTCGAGAAGATCCACTGGAGAAGGGATAGGCTACCCACTCCAGTATTCTTGGGCTTCCCTTGTGGCTCCGCTGGTAAAGAATCTGCCTGCAATGCAGGAGACTTGGGTTCGATCCTTGTGTTGGGAAAACCTTCTGGAGAAGGGAAAGGCTACCCATTCCAGTATTCTGGCTTGGAGAATTCCATGGATGGACATGACTAAGTGACTTTCACTTTCACCCAAGGCAATCTACAGACTCAATGCAATTTCTATCAAAAGGCCAATGGTATATTTCACAAAACTAGAGTAAATAATTTTAAAATTTATATGGAAACACAAAAACCCTCAAATAGTCAAAATAATCTCAAGAAAGAACAGAGCTAGAGAAAACACACTCTTTGATTTCAGAGTACAAAGCTATGGTAATCAGCTTTATGTGATATTGGCACAAAAACCAAAATGTAGATCAAAGAAATAGAATGGAGAGTTCAGAAATTAACCCAAGCACTTCTGTCAGATGGGAAGTATATACAGTGGAGAAAAGAAAGTCATTTTAATAAGTGGTTTTGAAAAGTGGACAAATACATGTAAAAGAATGAAATTGGAATATTATCTAATATTATATACAAAAATAAACTCAGAATGGATTAGAGACCTAAATAAAGACATGACATCATAAAACTTCTGGAGGAAAACATAGGAAAAACACTTTTACTTAAATCATAGCCATGCTTTGTGATTCTGTCTCCTAAAGCAAAGCAAAAATACACACATGGGAACTAAGCTTTTGCACAACAAAGGAAACCATCAACAAAACAAAAAGACAACTTACTGAATGGGAGAAAATATTTTAAAATGATATGACTGATAAGGTGTCAATATTCAAAATATATAGACGGTTCATATAACACAACATTAAAAAAAAAAAAAAAAAAAAGAGCAATTAGGTAAGGTACAGAAGACCTGAACATTTTCTCAAAGATTTCTCAAACATTTGTCAAAGATGGTCAACATGCATATGAAAAGATGCTAGACATCACTAAAACAAAGAAACGCACGTCAAAAACACAATAAGATATTGCCTCGTAGCTCTCAGAATGGCTATCATCATAAATAACACAAATAGCAAATGCTGTTGAGGATGTGGAGAAAAAGGAACTCTTGTACACTGCTGTGGGAATGTAAATTGGTGCAGCCAGTGTGAAAAACATCATGAAGGTTTCTCAAAAAATTAAAAATAGAACTACCGTATGACTGAGAAATTCCACTCTGAGTATATGTGAAAGAAACCAAAGCACTAATTCAAAAGATACATGCGCCCCAATGTTCAGAACAGCATTATTTACTATTCCAAGATATGGAAGCAACCTACTGTCTATCAATACATGAATGGATAAAAAGATACAGTGTACACAATGGAATACTACTCAGCTGTAAAAAAGTGAACAAAATTTTGCCATTTGTGAAAATATGGATAAACTTGGAAGGTATTATGTGAAGTGAAACAAGTCAGACAGAGAATGACAAATACTATATGTTATCATTTATAAGTGGAAACTAAAAACTACTGTAAATTCCTAAATATAACAAAAAAGAACATACTCACAAAGATAACAAATCAGTGGTCACCAGTTGGGAGAGGGAGGTGGAGGAGGGACAACACACAGTAGGAATTAAGAGGGACAAACTATCATATATAAAATAAGCTTTAAGGACATTGTAGAACTCAGGGAGGATAACTAATATTTTTAATAACTATAAGTGGAGTATAATCTTTCAATTTGTTGAATCATAATATTGTACATCAAGTATGCTGCTGCTACTGCTGTTAAGTCGCTTCAGTCATGTCCAACTTTGTGCGACCGCATAGACGGCAGCCCACCGGGCTCCCCCATCCCTGGGATTCTCCAGGCAAGAACGTTGGAGTGGATTGCCATTTCCTTCTCCAATGCAGAAAAGTGAAAAGTGAAAGTGAAGACGCTCAGTCATGGACTGCAGCCTACCAGGCTCCTCCGTCCATGGGATTTTTCAAGGCAAGAGTACTGAAGTGGGTTGCCATTGACTTCTCTGTACATCAAGTATACTTCAATAAAAAATAAAGGACTCATAAGTAAGCAATGTCTATATTGCTTTATTTCACCATACTAGGACTGCAAGGAGATCAACCAGTCCATTCTGAAGGAGATCAGCCCTGGGATTTCTTTGGAAGGAATGATGCTAAAGCTGAAACTCCAGTACTTTGGCCACCTTGTGCGAAGAGTTGACTCATTGGAAGACTCTGATGCTGGGAGGGATAGGGGGCAGGAGGAGAAGGGGACGACAGAGGATGAGATGGCTGGATGGCATCACTGACTCAATGGACGTGGGTCTGGGTGAACTCTGGGTGTTGGTGATGGACAGGGAGGCCTGGCATGCTGCAATTCATGGTGTCGCAAAGAGTCGGACATGACTGAGCGGCTGAACTGAACTGACTGAAGTTCCATAGTAAAGTGAAAGTCACTCAGTCGTGACCGACTCTTTGCAATCCCATGGACTATACAGTCCATGGAATTCTCCAGGCCAGAGTACTGGAGTGGGTAGCCTTTCCCTTCTCCAGGGGATCTCCCCAATCCAGGGATCAAACCCAAGTTTCCTGCATTGCAGCCGGATTCCCTACCAGTTGAGCCACAAGGGAAGTCCAAGAACACCGGATTGGGTAGCCTATCCCTTCTCCAGCGGGTCTTCCTGACCCAGGAATTGAACCAGGGTTTCCTGCATTGCAGGCAGATTCTTTACCAACTGAGCTACCAAGGAAGCCCCACTAAGTTCCATAATTAGAAGCATAACCATTGCAACTAATGCTAGCAAGTACAGTCATCCATGCTGGGGAACCATTTATTCAATTGCATTTTTTCTACATAACATGTCCCTACACAATTTTAAATGTAAAAAAATACCACTACATAGAAAAATAATATTTTAAAGTTTTTTTTTTAATCTAGAATGTACTAGATACTTTCTTCAACATAGAGCATAATTATATTCTACATTGCCACTCTTTGTTGGAGTAGCTTCAAATAATAAAACTAGAGAAAAGGAAAAATCAGTGGAACTGTATTAGGTACAAGGTACCAGAAAGGGTAGTGGAAATCACTGAACTATAAATTGCTAATTTCCCTAAGAAATTCTAGGAAACCTTTGAAGGAATTTTTTTGGTAGAAATTTCTTGGAATAGCTTTAGAAACTTTCAAATGTTTATTCTGTTCTTTCTTCTCCTTCTAGTTTTCCAAGTATATTTATGTTGCCCCTTTTAAATTCTCTGTAAGTGTTTGGATATTGTGTTCTTATTTGATTTTTTCTCTTGGCATGCAGTTTCAGAAGTTTCTATTTTCTTTTACCTAATTTGTTGATTCTTTCCTTGGCTGTGGCCCATCTACTAAAGAGCCGATCAAAGGAATTATTTCTAGTATGTGTTTTTGATTTATAGCATTTTCTGATACTTCATTAGTGTTTCCATCACTCTGTCTACATCACTCATCTGTTGTTGAATTTGATCTACTTTTTCATTTGGAGTTTAAATACTTTATTCATGATTATCATAGATTTCCTCTTATAATTACAATTTGTGAGTCGGTTTCTGATGATCTATTCAGACTGTGCTTTTCCTTGTCTTTAGCTTGCCTTATTTTTTGCCTGAAATCCAAGCATGCTATGTATTAGTTAATTAGAACCTAGGTTAATAGAGCTTTTCACTTTAATAGAGCTTTAGGTTTTTGGATTTATGCTAATTCAGCTAGGAGATAGGCTATGTTTGAAACCTGGTGTAGCTATAGGTACCAGGGACTTGAATTCTTTTTGTGTACTTATTTGTATTTCTTCACTTTGGGGTTCTTTATTCCTCCTCAAAAAAAAGTCTGAGTCTTGTGGCTCTTTCAGCTGTAACCCACTGTTATTATACTGAAGGTCTGTTGGCATGGTGTGGGGAAAAGGGGATGTTCCATCATTTTTAAAATCTCAGGTCACTTCAAACAATGGGCCTGTACCTTGAGGATCCTGTATTCAAATATATTTCTTCAGTGAAATGGCTGTTTTTCTCCCTGTCCCCTACTGCCTTCCCTGTCTATAGTGTCTGAATCAATTTCCATGAAGCCCTGTCCCTGTCCCTAATTCACTATATTTTTGTTTGTGGTTTCAGTTTTGTTTCTTTTTCCCCATGAGATGAGACAAGAAGGATAGAAGTGGGGTTGAGCTGAAGGAATTCCGTTCTCCCAGCTGGAATAGAGTTCCAACACCAGAGAATGGACCTTTGTTATGGAGAAGATTCAGTGTATTTCACAAGGATTACTTATCCTCTCCTCCTACCAGAGCTAGGAAGGTTTATTTCTTGAATTTTCACTGTGAGATCTTGGTGGGTTTCCTGGAGGTAAAACCCATGAATATGAGGAGGTCCCCTAAAACTGAGGAACACAGGGGTGGTTGATGAAAGGTAGTTCATATGAAGTAGCCTCTATCAATTTATCAAAAATACTATTTAAATGTCCCTACCAGTTTTTGGTTCCAGAGTCGTCTGTTTTAGGTAGACAGGTCTCAGCTCTCTCTCTTTCTAGGTGGACCTGTGTTTCCAGGTTTGGGGCTGATAATTCCCCTGTGATCTCGGTTCTTTGAGGGGTCTGGAAAAAAGTCACTGATTTTTAGGTTTTCTAGCTTTTTTGGTTGTAAGAATGGAACCAGTATTTCCCAAGATTTGTACATGTTAGTGCTAAAATCAAATCATCACATGGAGAAGCTTTAAACACCCAAGTCGAGGTTAAAGGGTTCAACAAAGACAAGACCTAAAAAGCAACTTGCTCGTTTTTTAATTCTAGAATATTTGTGTGTAAACTAGAGTCAGCTTTAGAGATTCTGACCAATAACCTACTCCTCATATAAATGGTAGAAAGTATAGCCAAAAGTTTTCATTTTATTTTTTTTTTACTGTGCAAAACTTTATTTAACTTTACAATATTGTATTGGTTTTGTCACACATCAAAATGAATCCGCCACAGGTATACATGTGTTCCCCATCCTGAACCCTCCTCCCTCCCTATACCATCCCTCCGGGTCGTCCCAGTGCACCAGCCCCAAGCAACCAGCATCGTGCATCGAACCTGGACTGGCAACTTGTTTCATACATGATATTATACATATTTCAATGCCATTCTCCCAAATCATCCCACCCTCTCCCTCTCCCACAGAGTCCAAAACACTGTTCTATACATCAGTGTCTCTTTTGCTGTCTCGTACACAGGGTTATTGTTACCATCTTTCTAAATTCCATATATATGCGATAGTATACTGTATTGGTGTTTTTCTTTCTGGCTTACTTCACTCTGTATAATAGGCTCCAGTTTCATCCACCTCATTAGAACTGATTCAAATGTATTCTTTTTAATGGCTGAGTAATACTCCATTGTGTATATGTACCACAGCTTTCTTATCCATTCATCTGCTGATGGACATCTAGGTTGCTTCCATGTCCTGGCTATTATAAACACACCAGGTGTTTGTTTTAGATGTGATCAACACTACCATTTTTTTGAGGTGATTAAGCTTCTGTAAATTACCTTTAACATTTATGTGATATTACTGAAAATTTTATTTTACTTTTTAATTTGTATTTCTCAAGTATTTTCATGAGGTCAGTGCTTCCTTTTACATTCCCAATAGTGCTACATCCAGGGAACTATACATCCCCTCCAAATTCTAGACTACAAATTAATTGGAGACATAGGAATATATCTCATCAGTAAATAATATGAGGATAAAATAAATAAGCAAAATCTGAGACTCTTTCAGCTAGAGAACATTAATACTTATCAGATCAGATCAGATCAGTCGCTCAGTCATGTCCGACACTTTGCGACCCCATGAATCACAGCACACCAGGCCTCCCTGTCCATCACCAACTCCTGGAGTTCACTGAGACTCACAGCCATTGAGTCAGTGATGCCATCCAGCCATCTCATCCTCTGTCGTCCCCTTCTCCTCCTGCCCCCAATCCCTCCCAGCATCAGAGTCTTCCAATGAGTCAACTCTTCGCATGAGGTGGCCAAAGTACTGGAGTTTCAGCTTTAGCATCATTCCTTCCAAAGAAATCCCAGGGCTGATCTCCTTCAGAATGGACTGGTTGGATCTCCTTGCAGTCCAAGGGACTCTCAAGAGTCTTCTCCAACACCACAGTTCAAAAGCATCAATTCTTCGGCACTCAGCCTTCTTCACAGTCCAACTCTCATATCCATACATGACCACAGGAAAAACCATAGCCTTGACTAGACGAACCTTTGTTGGCAAAGTAATGTCTCTGCTTTTGAATATGCTATCTAGGTTGATCATAACTTTCCTTCCAAGGAGTAAGCGTCTTTTAATTTCATGGCTGCAGTCACTATCTGTAGTGATTTTGGAGCCCAGAAAAATAAAGTCTGACACTGTTTCCACTGTTTCCCCATCTATTTCCCATGAAGTGATGGGACCAGATGCCATGATCTTCGTTTTCTAAATGTTGAGCTTTAAGCCAACTTTTTCACTCTCCACTTTCACTTTCTTATAATACTATGTAATACATATATCCATTGATCTAACTGGCCATAAAATACCTAACTGGCTTTTCTTGAAAGAATTGCATCTTTCTTTTACTTATCACTTGGGTTGAATATACAAATGCTAGGAGAAAGACTGAAAAACACCTGACTCACAGGCTGGACACCAGAACATATGGTTAACACAGATCAGTCACATTCTCAATCTCTCAAAAAATCATCGAAAAAAAACAAAAATAAAAGCAAACTCACACAAATATATATGTATACAACTACAGGTTCATCAATATTATAGATATAAATATGCATTTGTATATATACAATACATAAACGTATAAGATATTGAGTTTAAATGCATGTTGAATTTAATACTAAAAGATTTAAAAAATATAGTGTTCAGAGAACTGATGTGATAATGGGTACAATATATTATATGAATCTTTATCTAGATCCCCACCTTCCATTTCTGCAACCTCTACCACAACCCCATACTCATACACACGTACACAGATAACATTTATTCCAAGTGAGCATTTTGAATGCTGGTGATAATCCTGATATATCACATACACATTACTGCCTACCAAAGGTGCATACAACCCTCAGTGTAGCCACATATTCAAAAGTAAAATTAATAAAAGCCTCTTACATTTTATCCAGACAACAGCCCTATTTGAATTCGCGGCAGAATAAAATGCTGGACCTGTCTGAACACAGTAAGATATTCTCCAGGCCATTGAATATTCTATTTCTTGTCCATTATTTTAATAGACTTAACAATTTGATCATACAAGACAAAAATGTATTCCTTTGTCCAATTATAAGAAAATTATACAGGAGAATACAATTCATCAATACATCTGGGTTGATATCTTACCTAGTAGAGACGTGACAAAAGTTGAATTATTTGGGGAAAACAAATCACATGGTTAATCAAAGAGCTCTTTAAGTAAAGGTCAGAAAAATTTTTTTAAAAAATGAAAGAAACTGGTTAAATTTTCAGGACGAGTAGACACTCTGACAAAATTGTTTACAACTTATTTCCAAAATAGAAAAATTGTTTTTTAGTTTAGAACCAAATAAAGCATACTGGGGAAATACCATAGTGATCACCCCAGTAGTATGTTCTTCCCTTTTCATGTGCATTAATATAATTTTGCATTTTTCTAGTTTAATCCAATGTAAAAAACAATCCCGAATTAAAAACAAATTTATACTCCAAACCTGATTTTGTATGAATTTTTAAAATATTATATTATCCACTAGAATGTTCAATAGATTGTCAGTTGTTAGTATTCTGAAAAAAAAATCAGGTATTAAAATAAAAATTTCAAATTTACCTACATATGAGCCCACCTTTCAGTAAAGGAAGAAGGCAATGGCAACCCACTCCAGTGCTCTTGCCTGGAAAATCCCATGGATGGAGGAGCCTGGTGGGCTGCAGTCCATGTGGTCGCTAAGAGTCAGACATGACTGAGCGGCTTCACTTTCACTTTTCACTTTCATGCGTTGGAGAAGCAAATGGCAACCCACTCCAGTGTCCTTGCCTGGAGAATCCCAGGGACGGGGGAGCCTGGTGGGCTGCCGTCTATGGGGTCGCAGAGAGTCGGACACAACTGAAGCGACTTAGCAGCAGCAGCAGCAGCTTTCAGTAAAATTTAGCTATGATTTTATTGTATGTTAAATTCTTAATGTTAATACTTAAATGCATTTTCTAACTAATCCTAATAGTTTTGCACAAACATTCTATAATTATTCAGATTTCACAGATGAAGAAACTGAGGCTTAGAAAGTTTAATAAATATTACAAGATCACAAAAGCAATGACAAAGATTTGAACTGAATCAAAGATCTCTAAAACTGAAATTTAGGAAATTCTATACCACACAGCCTTTCCATCATTAATTGTTGATTCACCCTGAATCCCTCACATTGCCCATAAGGTTCTCTGCTTACATCATCAGCCTCAACTGTCTCTTTCTACTCCAGATTTGGCCACAGTAATCATGTTTGTTTGTTTGCTTTGTGGCCAGTTCCACCTTTTTGCTGCTTTAAGCTCTTCGTATGTGTTTGTTCTTTCTGCTTGGAAATTTCTTATCCTGGGTAAATCCAATTGTTTAGGTACTGTCATAAATGCAGCTTTCTGAGAGAAGTCTTCCCTTTCCCATTCCTCTCAGACCACAGCAAGTATTGGTTTTACTATTTCCTGTTGTTTGCTAGATTCACCTTTAGTGTTTTCTCCATGGCACATGAGGTTTATTTGGATAAATCCCCGTGTAGCTGCTTAACATCTCCTATCACTCTTAGTACAGGTGGCACAGTACTGTTCATTGCTGTATCTATAGTGCCTAAAGCAGTGTAAGCCTTCGTGTAAGCTAAGCACAGGATAAATATTTTTCAATAAATGAAAAAAATAATGAATTAATTAGCAACATATAAGATTCTCTTTGATATTTAGGTAGACTATATTAGAGATGTACAAAAATATTTTAGGGAAATAGAATATTTTTCAGGTCCATGAGGTGTGTCTGAGTGCAATAATACATCTGGAGAATATTTCATTCAATCATAAGTGGAGTATAAGATCTTTCAAAAGTAAAAGTAGAAAAGGCAATTGTCCAAGTTTCTGTTAACTCCGTACTATAGCTGGAATTATCATATGGAAATACAATTGCGATCACACCTCCCCTGGGCTTGACACACAGCAATAACTTCCAAACACACTTAGAATAAAAAACAACTTCCACATAGGAGCCCATCTGATCATTATCTCGATGATAGCACCCCCTGCTGTGGAGCTGGGTATACCAAACTTAATTTGAAGTCATTAAAATTTGAAGTGTTTCCCTAATTTTCTTTATCCTAACTCCACACTCTCCAAGAAACTGCACCATAGCCAGATAATTTTTATCAAACTTACCTCGCCACACCTCCGATGGTTAAAACATTGCCAAGACTTCAAAAGCTTAGTTTTGTTAGTACACAAATCAAAATTCATAACATGCTCCCTTCTCTCAACCCATGCTTCTTTTTGCTCTCTGTACTTCAGCAACCATTGCTGTTTTCTGTTCCTCTAACTCTCTTCTGCCACAAGACCTGGGCACCTGTTATTTTCCTTCTCCCTAAATAATTCCACTCACTCCCTGAATCCCTAGCTAACTAGATTTTCTTAGTGTCTGCTTCACTTCTTCCTGAGAAATTTCTTTGGTTTCCCCAGCTTCTTAAATCTCTGATTTTAAACTTTTGTAATCTCCTACATTTATTACAGAGGTAATTGTGTGTGCATTTAAAATTAATATCTGTCTCCTTCACTTTAGATATTAATATTATGTGAACAGAGATTGTTCTCTGATTCTTGCCTCCTTTAACACCTAGCATGGGCCTAGCATACAGCAATTTTAATATATACATTTGTCAGGGGAAAAAAAAGAAAATAATCAACACGCTGATATCTGGGATCCTAGATAGTTTAATCACAGGGAGCGAAAAGTGCTTTCAATTTCTGAAAGTGTATGGTTCACTTAAGAATTGTTTTGGAAATATTAACTATACTTCCTATCAAAAAATTAAACTTCCTCTCCAACTGTGAATCTCCTATATGCAGCCACCTGTAAGTGAAACATAAACCTGTTTCAGTTTGCAGAAGAGTTAGAGTAGCCATTCACCGGCAGGATGGTTAGTATTCCAGAAGTGACCAATTCCAGAGATTGTGTGTACTAGGAATGCTGGAGATGATGCTCTTCCAGTAAGAGAGTCAGGTTCTCAACCTCCCATATTGAAAATGGAAAAGGCAGAAAGGATGAAATTCTATGCTTAAAATTAATGGATTAGACATTCTAGGGAAAAAGAGGCTCAGTGGAAATGACATTATATATAATTAAGGCATATGACTACAAATGTATATGTGTGTGTGTGCGCACACCTGCAAGCTCAGTCACATCCAACTCTTTGTAACCCCATGGATCATAGCCTGCCAACCTTCTCTATCCATGGAATTTTCCAGGTAAGATTAAGGGAACAGGTTGCCATTTCCTATTCCAGGGGATCTTCCTGACCCAGGGATCGAACCTGTATTTCAGGAATGTTCTTTACCACTGCGCCACCTCGGGAGCCCCATAACTACCAATAATAATAAAAATAACCACTAAAGGTGTTGAGCATTCCCAAAATGCCAACTTGAAAGTCGTTCAGTCATGTCTGACTCTTTGCAAGGCCATGAGTAACAGAATTCTCTAGGCCAGAGTACTGGAGTGGGTAGCCTTTCCCTTCTCCAGGGATCTTCCCAACCCAGGGATCGAATCCAGGTCTCCCACACTGCAGGCAAATTCTTTACCAGTTGAGCCACAAGGAAAGTGCCATGCACTTTGCAAAAGAGAATAGCTAATTCCCAGATGAGAATGGAATCCTAGCCGACTTCCAGCTCTAGTTTCAGTTCTCTTAGTCTGTTTAAGCCACTAGTTTAGAAACCAAGCATGCACATTTACAATGAGAATGAAAAGTGAAGAAACAAACAAATTCTTTTTTCTTCTAAAGAAAGAAGACTCATTTATCATATTTAACAATAAACTTATACACACACACACACACTCACACACACACACGGGACCTGAATGACTCTATTTCTCTGGAAATAAAGAGTATTATTCTTATATAAATTTAAAAAATGAGCCCTCTGTGTGAGGTTCTATACTACCTTTTTAAGAGAGATGTCAGCATTTAAAATCTCTGGTAGCCAATAGTTTACCTTTGCTAATTCAACCAATGTTTATTGAGTAGCTGTTTACTTTGTGTGTCAACTCCAGTTAAATGTTAAAGTGCTTACAATAAATATTCATGAATTTCATATTTTATACATTAGAAACCTTAGTTATCAAGATATTTAATTGTAGTTTTCATATTAATTTTTTGAAGAATATAATTTTTGAAAGTAAGAATATCTCTGTAATATCACTGCACATGTAATGGAACATTGTTGGCACCAAAAAATTAAAAAAAAAAAAAAAGAGAGAGAGAGAGAGAGAAAAGCCCTGGTCACATCCTTCCCTAACACTATATACTTTCTTATTTCCAGATTAGTCACCATCCTGACCCAAAATTTCATCATCATAGCAGGGTTTGGCCTATATTTTAGATATCATTTAATGGATCATAAGGTATACAGTGTTTTGTTTGTTTTCTTTTAGTGTTAAACTTTAGTGACACCACCCATGTTGTTGTATATAATCTTATTACCACATAATACTCTATAGAAAGCATATTATATAACTTATGTATTTTATCATTAATAGATATTTGGCAAGTTTCCAAGTGTTTGAATATTAAAAATTCTTGACTATCATGTTTCTAGAAGGTAGTTTCTAGTTCTGTGCCAAAATTCTCAATATTATTTAAGTACATGGCAGACAATACCATTATCTATCACATCTATTTCTATTGTGTTTTTTGCCATTTGGTTTTACTAATGTTTTCTGATCTACTCATATTTAGCTATTTTTATTGAGTGCCAGAAAGGATTTATTTTTACTCACGTCAGGGACTTAGGTTATAGGTAAATGCAGTAAAACAGAAAGTTAATCCTGCAGAAGTTATCACTTATGTGATGATGACATATTTTATAAATTCTGGTAAATATTACCTTTAAATTGTTATATTTATCATGCTGCTGCTGCTGCTAAGTCGCTTCAGTCGTGTCCAACTCTGTGCGACCCCATAGACGGCAGCCCAACAGGCTCATATAGCTAACTTTGACTTATGTCTATCATTTTATTGTCAACAATGCATCCATTCTTTTATGTTGATTTTTTTCCGTTTTCCTTGTTTTTAACAGAGTACTTTCTATTATTTTTTCTCCTCTAGTAATTTATTGATTACACACATAATTTTAGTGATTATACCAGAAATTATGTCTTTTACTTCTGATAACACTAAGTTAATGAGTTTCCAAAACAATACAAGGACTTTAGAAAGTCCTTAATTTCGTTTATTCCCCTCTGCTTTTCAAGTTATTATTTGGGGATGCTAGTTCTTCATTTTCAACTTAAGCCTTGAAACATCACACATCCACTTACTCTTCTGGGAATTTCTGAATTCCATTATGGAATGAGCAAACTCTTATTCTATAAAATGAAGGGCACATGAAGGTGACACAGAGCCAATCCCTAGTTTAAAATCAATCAGAGCCCACTCTAGGCAGGATCATTTGAATCAGAGTTGATGAACATATTAATGAGGGAAATAACTGTAGTTTTAAGCCACTGAAATCTTAAGGTTGCTAGTTAAGCAGTATTATTATTGTAGCAATATTTGACTGAGATAGAAATTAATACCAAGGAATAGGTACAGTTGAAAGAAAAAAAAATGAAACTAAAATAAGTGGTTATGACTTTAGGGCAAGAGGCAACAGTAAAGAAACTATTTTTACAATTTGTAAAACTGTATGCTATAAAGAAGCTGCTATAGATGGTTGGTATATATAATGATCTCTATTAGGTACTGTCAAATATTTGGCATAACTGTCACATGTGATAACTTGGAAGGCAGAAAAGATGCCTAATTAACTTGTTACATGGGGTAAAAGATTTTGAGGCAGAGTGTTGAATATATAAGTTGGCTGTTGCTATCTTCATTTCATAAAGAACTATAAGAAATTGAGGTGAGAAAAAATACACCATCCAGTTTGCAAATGAAATTTAGAAGGAATAGTGCCCAGAGGAAATATTGGAAAGTTACATTGTTTCTCACTAGATCAATGCAATGACAGTTTCAGCTGAGAGAGGAGGGACCTAGGGCTCCATCATGAAAGATGTTTCATGGTAAACAGGTAAGTGCTAAATTAAGTATGTGGCTATAGACCTCTGTATTAAGAAATATACTGTTAAGAAAATTCAAATGGCGCTTATACTATTTTAGCTAAATAAACAGTTTCTAAAATGATAAAGACAGGGACACAATAATAATATACCCCAAATACCCACAAATAAATCTAAAGTGAAAGGCAGCTTGCCGAGAACTGAATATGTGGTTTTGACACATGCAGTTAACTTGAATCTCAAGCTTTGTGTTTTTTTTATGGTACTATCTAAAAAAAAATAGGACTTCCCAAGTGGCACTAGAGTGGTAAAGAACCCGCCTACCAATTCAGGTTAGACATAAGAGACATGGCTTCAATCCCTGCGTCAGAAAGATCCCCTGGAGGAAGGCAGTCAATCCACTCCAGGATTCTTGCCTGGAGAATCCCATGGACAGAGGAGACTGGTAGGCTACAGTCCATAGGGTCACAAAGAGTTGGACACGACTGAAACGATTTAGCATCTAAAAAAAGTATATGACACATAAAAAGAGACCTTTGAGACCCCACTTCTTTATAGACAAAGAGTATACTGACTTACTGAATGGATGGTTTGGAACTACAGTGTTGGAGAAACTTTAGAGTCCCTTGGACAGCAAGGAGATCAAAACAAGCAATCTTAAGGGAGATCAATCCTGAATACATGTTGGAAGGACTGATGCTGATGCTTTAGCTCCAGTATTTTGGTCATGAGATGCAAACAGCCAACTCATTGAAAGAATCCCTGATGCTGGGAAAGATTGAGGGTAGAAGAGAAGAGGGCGTCAGAGGATGAGATGGCTGGATGGCATCACTAATGCCATGGACATGAACTTAGGTGAACTTCGAGAGATGGTGAGGGACACGGAGGTCTGATGTACTACAATCGGTCAGACACAACTAAACGACTGAACAACAACAACATACTGACTTTCAGCAAGCTCCAAGACATTTTTCACCATAATATCTTCAGAAGCATACTGCTGCTGCTGCTGCTAAGTCGCTTCAGTCGTGTCCGACTCTGTGTGACCCCATAGACGGCCTCCCACCAGGCTCCGCCGTCCCTGGGATTCTCCAGGCAAGAACACTGGAGTGGGTTGCCATTTCCTTCTCCAATGCATGGAAGTGAAAAGTGAAAGTGAAGTCGCTCAGTCGTGTCCACCTCTTTGCGACCTCATGGACTGCAGCCTACCAGGCTCCTCCGTCCATGGGATTTTCCAGGCAAGAGTACTGGAGTGGGGTGCCATTGCCTTCTCCACAGAAGCATACTAGAATGGTGGAAAAGAAAGAATGGATGGAGACAAAAGCTCGGGAAAACCAGTAAACTGCAAAACAACTCAAAGGGAGCAAAATAAGTCTATTCTTTAACTCCAGGTTATGGGACCAGGAAATATTTTCCCAGCAAGATTTAAGAATAGTCAGGGTTCGATGACCACTACACACTTCTCTTGCTTCTCTCTTTTCAACTACAGAGTTGAGTGTGGTCTGTAATCTAAATTGTGCGTGTGTGTGTTTTTTTTAATTGGATACTATGAATTATGTATAAGAAATTGTAAGGCCTATGAATATAATAACCTTCTTCCAGAGTAGGTTCATCAGTCCTTAGGTAGACTTTAAAAACAGGAGCAGACCACCTCCATCTAATCAATAATGAGCTATCTGATAGCTTTTTCAGTCTTGTTTTAAGTCTCTATCTGTCTTTGGTTTGTTCCCATCCCTCCAGGGAAACAAACCTAAAGTCTGGAGTGTATCCTGCTGCTGCTGCTGCTGCTGCTTCTGCTGCTGCTGCTGCTAAATTGCTTCAGTCATGTCCAACTCTGTGCGACCCCATAGATGGCAGCCCACCAGGCTCTGTCATCCCTGGGATTCTCCAGGCAAGAACACTGGAGTGGGTTGCCATTTCCTTCTCCAGTGCATGAAAGTGAAAAGTGAAAGTGAAGTCACTCAGTCGTGTCCAACTCTTAGCGACCCCATGGACTGCAGCCCACCAGGCTCCTCTGTCCATTGGATTTTCCAGGCAAGAGTACTGGAGTGGGGTGCCATTGCCTTCTCCGGAGTATATCCTAGGGCCTCTCAAATTTTGATTCCCTATCCTCAAGTTTCTGTCTCCATAGTAATGAACACTATAAAATTCCACTTTCCTCTTTAGCCCCTCTTTACTTGGCTTCTTACACTGATATCTTATGTTGTTTATGGATTCAGCAAATGCTTTGAAGGAAACTGGGTTTCATGATAATTTCTCAACACCTCCCTTCTCTCTGGGATCATGGATTCTCAAGATCCTGGCAGCACTGCCAGTCACCAACTTCAATTTTTGTTTCTCTAGCTTCATGAGATTATTAAAAGTGCTGTTCCTTTCTGTCTTCCATAAGTCATCCTCCAGCCCACTTCCAATGATCAGCAGGTACTTGCCCCATGAAATGTCATAGACAGGGAAAGTGACAGTTCAAAATATCTGCTCAGTTTTCATAAGTTCCCTTCTCTCCATGAGGTCTGTCCATGAAGCTCAGCCTAACTTGGCAGGTCTTTGGTGCCCTGAAGCATAACTGTTTTGTATTTCATCCAGCTTTTCTAGTTGTTCTCAGTAAAAGCACTGGTCTAATGCACGTGACTCTATGAAAAGCAGAGATGATATCCCAAAGTAATACCTTTTGTTTTTATATATTTACTATTTATAACTTGCTCAATCTCTTCACAGGGAAATTGAACCCTTTAACTAAAAACATATGAAGTAACCATTTATTCTCATATCTAATTAAATGATTTCAGGGAAATACTGCTTTTATTAAAATCAGTGATTTAACAAATCTGGTTAAATCATATTTGAATATTCAAGAGTAGTTACCAGATTTCTTTAGCTTTCTTTGGACCCTATTTCTAAGGACAGGCTTATTAGTTACACATAACCAAAGTATGCAATATAAACTGAATTTTAATTTTACCAGATGGTAAATGTTCCCACTCATTTTAAAACATAACTGCACACACATTTTATTTTCAGCTTAGATATGTGATCAAAAAGCCACTTTAATTGACTCCATTAATATACAAACCTAGACAGTATATTGGAAAGCAGAGACATTACTTTGCCAACAAAGGTCCATCTAGTCAAGGCTATGGTTTTTCCAGTGGTCATGTATGGATGTGAGAGTTGGACTGTGAAGAAGGCTGAGCGCCGAAGAATTGATGCTTTTGAACTGTGGTATTGGAGAAGACTCTTGAGAGTCCCTTGGACTGCAAGGAGATCCAACCAGTCCATTCTGAAGGAGATCAGCCCTGGGATTTCTTTGGAAGGAATGATGCTAAAGCTGAAACTCCAGTACTTTGGCCACCTTGTGCGAAGAGTTGACTCATCGGAAAAGACTCTGATGCTGGGAGGGATTGGGGGCAGGAGGAGAAGGGGACGACAGAGGATGAGATGGCTGGATGGCATCACTGACTCGATGGACATGAGTCTGGGTGAACTCCGGGAGTTGGTGATGGACAGGGAGGCCTGGCGTGCTGCGATTCATGGGGTTACAAAGAGTCGGACACGACTGAGCGACTGAACTGAACTGAATATACTAAAACCTATATTCTGTGCTCTTGCATGATGTTAAAGTTTAGAAATATTTTCATATTATTACCTTAATATTTAAAGAAAGTGGAAATATGTCAAGAATATTATATAGCAGTAGATGTCTTTTGTGTTATTTTTTCTCCTGTGGCAAGGAAAATGGTACAAAAGACAGTAATTTCTATTTTTTTCTCAGGAAAATAAGGACTTCCTATCCTATAAAGAACACTGATAGGTAGATTTATTGCATGTGATTCTACATGGTGCTTTTTTGCAGGCAGGGGTTTTTCAGTATTTTGTTTCTTCAGAATTATGTGCATAATAGGATTTCATTACAGAAATTTCCATGCCCATGTTACAAAATACTGTTATTATTATGTTAAATTTAAATTTAACTTAATGAGAAACTGCTTTTCTCATTTAACTTCATTTTCAAATCTAATTTATTTTTTTCCCGAATAGGATAAATACAGACTGTTTTTATTAAAAATGGTGAAATGATTTTTTGTTATTCATCATATTTGGTTTCTGTTTCAATTTTTATTCAAAAGACCTTAGAATAAAAATTTTATGAGCTCAACTTCAGATATCACTTGATTATCTAATTTTGTATTTTATTCACAAGCTATTGGCAAATGTTTTGAAGCTAACATATATTTGGTTAAAATCAAAAGTGTAAGTAGAGTGCTCATATAATGACTGAAATGTCACAATAGTTATTTCTTGGTTACTAAATTATAGACAGGACATTGACAGTTGATTTTATTTGCACCTTTGGCCATTCATTTAATGAATGAATAAATCAATCACTGACTACCCACAAGTTGCAAGGGTCTTCTAGATCTGAGAATAATGGATATAAAGAAAAATCATATTTTTATAGGGCTCATAATTTCTTACTGAGATATAGGATTTGAAAAAATTTAACCAGTACTGATGCTGCTGCTGCTATTAATTGATGCTTACCATTCACATTATTTTATTTAGCTGATCCTTACTTCTAATGTAAGTCTTGAGAAAATAAAGCAATATTTCTGAACTTCCAAAAGAAGTTAGTCTAAAATTCATGCATTTTACTCTCCTACTCCTCAGTCTCCTCAGTCATGTCCCACTCATTCCAATCCTACAGACTGTAGCCTGCCAGGCTCCTCAGTCCATGGGGTTTTCCAGGCAAGAATACTGGAGTAGATTGTCATGCTCTCCTCCAGGGGATCTTCCCAACCCAGGGATTGAAGCTGCATCTCTTAACTTCTCTCGCATTGGCAGGCAGGTTCTTTACCACTGGTGCCACCTGGAAAACCCTATCTGTATGCATTATTCACATTGCAGTTTTATTACTGCAGTGTGTATTATCACACTGCAATGTGTATTATCACATAAATGTGTATAACAGTGTATATTACACACTGTGTTAATACATATCATGTATTAAAACACATCATATATTAATACAGTGTATATTACACATTGCAATGTGTATCATCACACAGCAGTTGTATTCACACTGCAGTTTTATTACCACCTTTTTTTTTGCTCATATGTAAGCAAAGAGATGTGTGATTATGTTCCATTAAAGTCTTATTTGTGGGAGATTATGGAAATATAGTAACTGACCCCTAATCTGCACAATTTACTATTACTTTTAATATTGAGCATATCTGCTCAAAAGTTGCAGTTTGGCCATATTGTTGAGGTCACTTTTTCAAAATAATAATCCCTGAACCCTCTTTCTCTCCACAGACACACCAATTTAACAGTACATGGACAAGTTTCCTTTGTGAGAAATTTAGAAACTAGTTGAGAGATTTCTATATCCTGGACAAAATGAAGCCAGTCAAGTCAGAGTTAGTAGGAAAATTCAAAACACCCTTTCTTCATCATCCCTGCCACCAGAGCACAATATCATACAATGGGGAGGAAATATCTGGCTTCCAGCTTCTTCCTGGAGATGGAAAGATTTGAGCTACAGGCCCAATATTCCAACTTTCTAGGCTGTACAAGGGAGTTGCTTCTGTATTTCCTCTTTTATTGTGCTAATGGGCCCTAATATAGTCTAGATGCCTGGGGATGACTGAGAACAAAGATGGTAATTTGATCTAGCTTGCAAGCTGTCACCATAGCCCCTTCCCCTATTCATTGCAGAGTCAGTGAATGAAAAACGTCAAATCACCTCTTCCTTATTGGAGGGGAAGAACTGGACTATAAACCCAATATTCCTGCATCTCTAGGGGCTGCGCAAGGAACTGACTTCTATCTTGCCTGATTCGAAGTGTGTGAACTTGGTATAATCTAGACTCCTGGTGGTTGCCAAGCATAAATGCAGTTTTTGGACTGGCACAAAGTTTTAAGAAGCCCCTTAAGCTCTAAATAGGCCGATTGAGGGAGGGTCTTCTGTACAAGGCCCATTTTGTGAAGACTGGGAGAAAAGCCACAGAGTCAAGAAAAAGGAAGACATAGAAAAATATGCACCAAGCAGAGAAATAAGGTATTTTTCTGGAAACAAACACTAATAACACATAAATAAATGATTTACCTGACAAAGAAAAATAACTGACAAAATGCTCAATGAAGTCAGGAGAACAATGCACAAACAAAGTAAGAATTTCAACAAAAGTGAAATATTTAAACGTACCAAACAGAAATCCTAAAACTAAGTAATACAACAATGAAATAAAAAATTCATTACAGAGGTTAAACAATGGACTAGATCAAGCAAAAACAAGAATCAGTGAACTTGAATACCAATTAATGGAAATTAGTCAGTCAGAGGAACAAAAAGATAAGAGAATTAAAGAGTGAATAAAGCTTAAGGGACTTATGAGATACCAGTAAGTAAACAAAGTATGCATAATTAATCCCAAAAGGAGAAGAGGAAGAGGCAGAAATATTATTTAAAATAATAATGTCTCAAATTTCCTAAATATGAAGAGGAAAATGAACATTTTACATCCAGAAAGCCAAACAGATTTCAAACAAAATGAATTCAAAGAAATCCATTTCAAGGTATGTTATAAGTAAACTGTTAAAAAAACAAAGGCAAAAGTAGTTCTATAAGCAACAAGAGAAAAGTGAATTGTTATGTACAAGGGAACTCCCAGTAAGACTACCAGGAATTTTCAGCAGAAACCTTGCAGGCTGATGTATTCAAAGTACCAAAAGGAAAAATAAAACCTACCAACCAAGAATACCAGACAAACCTGTTATTAAAAAAAGAGAGAGAAAGACTTTGTTGGGTTTCCCTGGTGGCTCCCTGCTAAAGCTATGGGTTTGATCCCTGGAGAAGGAACTGGCAACCCAATCCAGTATTATTGCCTGAGAAATCCCAAGGATAAGGAGCCTGCAGGGCTCACAGTCCATGGGGTCACAAAGAGTTGGGTGTGACTACGTGACTAAAACAATAACAACAACAAAATATTTCCTTAGATGAACAAAAGCTGAGGGAGTATGCTGATGCTAGACTGGATTTATAATAAGCACTAAAGGAAGTTCTTCAAATTTAAGCAAAAAGAGGCAAAACAGCAATAGAAAAGCATATGAAAGTATAAAATTTGCAGATAAAGTTAATACATAAATAAATACACAATATTATTGACCCTTGAAGAGCATGGGTTTGAATCATACAGGTTCACTTATACATGATTTTTTTTTCCCAGTAAATACATATAGTACTACATAATCCATTGTTAGTTGAATCTGTGGCTGTGGAACTGCAGATATGGAGGGCCAACTATGGGACTCAAGCATCCACAGATTTGGGTATTTGTCACAGGTCTTAGAATCAATCACCTATAGATACTGAGTGATGACTGTATTGTAAATACTGAAATGGTGGAGGGAAAATCACTCAATTCTAGTATAAAAGTTAAAAGACAAAAAATTAAAATTATAGAAGTATGTTAATAATACATGTTAAATATAAATATATATATATATATATATATATATATATATAAATTATGATATCAAAGACATGAAGGGGGATAAGTAACAGTATGGACTTCTTGTATGCTACTGATATAAGTTGTTACAGTTTAAAACACACTATGATAACTACATTCTCCTGCTGCTGCTGCTAAGTCTCTTCAGTCGTGTCCGACTCTGTGTGACCCCATAGATGGCAGCCCACCAGGCTCCCCCGTCCCTGGGATTCTCCAGGCAAGAACACTGGAGTGGGTTGCCTTTTCCTTCTCCAATGCATGAAAGTGATTCTAGCAAGCCCTATAACTTAAGAAAAATTACATGTAAAAATACACAAAAGAATAATAGGAAAGAATAAAAGCATATATATATATATATATATATGTGTGTGTGTGCAATGAAATACAAAGGAGAATATAAAGAGAAAAGAACTACAAGATAGAAGAGAATTAACAATCTGGCAATAGTAAAATCTTCTCTATCAATAATTCCTTTATATAAAAGTGGATCAACTTCCTCAAAAGACAAAGATATTACCAATAAAAAACTATAGGCCAATATCCCTGATAAACATAGCTGCAAAAATCCTCAACCAAAGTATATTAAATAGCACACAAAAAGGATAGCACACAAAAAGGATCACACACCATGACCAAGTGGGGATTTACCTCTGGGATTCATGTATAGTACAGTATATGAAAATTCAATTACTTTGTTATATCACATTTACAAAACAGAGGATAAAAATCACATGATCATCTCAATAGTTACAGAAAAAACATTTGATACAACTCAGGCTTTTGTGGCAGAACTCAAACACACTAGGAATATAAAGCCATATATAACTAGGCCACAGCTAATATCATCTTCAATGATTAAAAACTAAAAGATAAGAAACTAGGCAAGGATACCCATTCTTGACACTTTCATTCAATATCATGCTGGAAATTCTAGTCAGAGAAATTAGGCAAGACGACATACTGAATTGCATTCAAATCAGAACGAGAGAAGTAAAATTATCACTATTTGAAGATGACATGAACTAATATGTAAAAAATCCTAAACATTTTGCAAGAAAAATTTAGAACTAATAAACTCATTAAAGTTGTAGGATTCAAAATCAATTTACAAAAATCATCTTTCTATATAGTAACAGTTGACCATCTGGAAAGGAAGCTAAGAAAATAATCCCACTTTCAATATCATCAGTAACTATACAATGCTTGGAAATAAACTTAACTGAGAAGGTGAACTTGTACTCTGGAAAAACACACACACACACACACACACACACACACACACACATTGACAAAAGAAATTACAGACTCAAAGAAATGAAGACATTCTACATTCATAGATTGGAAAACTTAATAGTGTTAAAATGTCCATACCAACCAAGTCAATCTACAAATTCAATACAATCGTGCTCTATAACTTAATAGTATTTTTTCTGAAATAGAAAAAAAAATAATAAAGTACATATAAATCACAAAAGGCCACATTAGACAACACAATTTTGGAAAAGAAAAACAAAGCTGAAGGTGTAACACTTCCTGACATCAAAATATGTTACAAAGTTAGAGTAATTAAAACAGTATGGTAATGGTATAAAGATAGACAGAGACAAATGGAACACAATAGGGAACACAGAAATAAACCCACGGGATCTTCCACAAGGGTTCCAAGAGTAAAAATGATAGCTACAGAGTCTGTTTAACAAATGTTGTTGAGAAAACTGGATATCTATGTGCAAAAAAAAAAAGATTTATCACTTAGGCTATACAAAAAAATAAACTCAAAATGGATTGAAGAATTAAATATAATACCTCAAACTGTAAAACACTAGAAGAAATCATAGAAGAAAATCTTCATGCCATTTGTCTTGGCTATGATTTCTTGGAAATGAAACCAAAATCATGGGCCACAGATGCAAAACTGGACAAGTGGGGCTACATCAAACTAAAAATCTCCTGCACAAAAACAGAAACAATTGAGTACAAAAGCAATCTATGGAGTATGAGAAAATATCTACCAACCATATTTCTGATAGTTAATGTCTAAAATAAGCAAGTGACCTCTACAAGTCAATATATAAAAAGAAATATTCTAATTAAAATGGGGCATAGGACTTTAATAGACACTTTTCCAAAGAATAAAGGCAAATAGCCAAAATACATAGGAACATATGTTCAACATCACTAATTATCAGGGAAATGCAAATCAAAACCAACCACAATGAGATATCATCTTATACTGGTTAGGATGACTACTGTTTTTAAAAACATAACCACACAAAAGGTAACAAGTGTTGTCAAGCTTGTGGGAATTTTGGAATTATATATATATGGTTGGTGGGAATGCAAAATGGTATAGCTGCTATAAAAAACACTATAAAGATTTCCCTCAAAATAATCATAATCTATGTAACTCAGCAATTCCACTTCTGAGTATTTATCCAAAAGAACTGAAATCCAGATCTTGAAAAAATTATTTTTATTCCCATGTTCATGCAGCATTTTTCAATATAGTAAAAATGTAGAATGGATGTCAATGGATATGTGAATGAATAAAGAAAATATGGTATATGTATACAAGAGCATCCAAAGTCACTCACTGCAGATGGCAATTGAAGCCATGAAATTAAAAGATAATTGCTCCCTAGAAGAAAAGTTATGACCAACCTAGACAGCTTATTAAAAAGCAGAGACATTACTTTGCTGAAAATGGTCCATCTAGTCAAAGCTATGTTTTTTTCCGTAGTCATGTATGGATGTAAGAGTTGGACTATAAAGAAAGCCGAGCACTGAACAATTGATGCTTTTGAACTGTGGTGTTGGACAAGATTCTTGCGAGTCCCTTGGACAGCAAGGAGATCCAACCAGTCCATCCTAAAGGAAATCAGTCCTGAATGTTCATTGGAAAGACTGATTCTGAAGCTGAAATTCCAATACTTTGGCCACCTAATGCGAAGAACTGATTCATTTGAAAAGACCCTGATGCTGGGAAAGATTGAAGGGAGAGGAGAAGGGGATGACAGAGGATGAGATGGTTGGATGGCATCACTAACTCAAAGGACATGAGTTTGAGTAAACTCTGGGAGTTGGTAATGGACAAGGAGGCCTGGTGTGTTGCTGTCCATGGGGTCACAAAGAGTCGGACACAACTGAGTGAACTGAATACCAGAGCATATTATTCAGCTTAAATAAAGGATATCATGATGCATCTGATATCATAATGTTCTGGAAGTTTATCCATTTTAACTAGAATAAGACAGAGACAAGAATAAATACTGCATGATTCAACTTACATGAAATATCTAAAATAGTCAAACTCAAAGCTAATGAATTCCATATGATAATCTATTTTAAGACTTTTGAGGTCAAATTGCAGGCTTAAAGATTTCTGTCAGAAAAGAAGTTGTTTTCATCCCCAGTATCTACTAATTTCAAAAGTTCTTCTCTATTGTCAATAGTGGTTTGAGACACATGCCTTAATTTGGAGTGTATAAAATATGGTTAAAGTTAGTTACATAGAACTCTTGAACCCTTAGTTCAGAAATATCAAACAAGAAATTAGGAAGATTTTTATGGGGAAAGGTAAACATGGACCTTTTTATTTATATATTTCCCATCTGAATTTTTTTTTTGTATATTGAAATTATGACTATTTTCTTTCCTAGAAAATAATGCTCTATAAAAATTCTAAGACAAGATTATAAGAAAATCCAAATGAATCTTTCAGATTATAGTATTATAAGAGACAAGTACCTATAAATAATTCATATTAAACTACATATAATAAACAAGAAATATTTGGTTTCTCTTTTTACCAGTAAAACTTATGCTGTATCTTAAATTGTCTTCTTTGAAAAGATTACTTTTCAAAACCTCAAAACTCTAGTATCTTGTTATTTAAAAAGTTGAGCTATAACTAATATTCGTATCAGACAAATATACAAAAAAAATGATATTTGTGGAGGACTGAGTTGGAGGAAAATTTACATTAAATTTTATATGATTGGCTTTCTGCTGTGAAATGATGAGGTTTTTTTTTTTTTATAAAGTAGCAATTCATCTCTAGGACTTGCCTTTTATAAAATATAAAGACATAGAACATGAAAATTTTAAATAGTAATCATAATTTAAATATAACCATAAAAATCCACAATCTATGTATTTTATGGTTGAGATTTTGTAACAGCATTGAGTACATTCACATAGTTGAAATACATTGATCTGAAATTAATCACTACCCTTTTCAGAACATAGAACTGTATTCCATGGAGACAGAGCAGTTGGAAATACTTCCTCCATCATTACTTGTATGAAATCGAACTGCCATGGAGGGAGTGACCGTTCAATACATACATTTGTTGGGGAAGTGGTTTTAAAAGAAATGATCCCAGGACCAATATACAGAGAATTTGACTGAATGCCTAGCTATACTTCAGGGTTTTTTTAATTTTTCTGAATATATATAGTTCCATTTGAGTACAATTCCTGATTTTGATTAATAGTACTATCATATATTTTAATACATAAGGCATACATCTAAATCTCAACTCTAATTTTCCATACTCTGTACAACCACTCACTCATCAAATCTACTATGGCCATTGACTTAGTGCAAGTACCTGTTCTGGTGCATTTTTTGTTGCATGCATTTTGATGTGTATGCATGAATGTGTGTGTATGTATGCACATTTGTTTGTGCACATGTGAAGAAATATATGAAGGGATGTGAAAGGATATGTGAAGAGTGATCCTTATAATTGAACATAAGCTCTGGGGTAGGCTGAACAATAGCCCCCAAAGATATCTAGATCCTAGTCCCTGAAACCTGTGTTACCTTACATGGTAAAATGGATTTTGCAAACATGATTAGTTTAAGAATTTTGAGATGGGAAAATACTTAGAATATCTGGGAATACCCTAAATGTAAAGTGTCCCTATAAGAAAATGGCAGTGGAGGATTTAACATAGAGCTGGAGAATGTGATATGAGCAGATTAGAGTGATGCACTCTGAAGACAGAGGAAGAGAACACAAACCAAGCAATACAGGCAGCCACTAAAATCTTTAAAATGCAAGGAAATGAAGCATCCTTACAAACACCCCAGAAGGTGTCAACACCTTGATTTTGGCCCAGTGAAACTGGTATTGGACTTCTGACACCCAGAACTGTAGTATAAAATATTTATGTTGTTTTAAGACTAAATATGAGGGCTTACCTGGTAGCTCAGTGATAAAGAATCTACCTGCCCATGCAGGAGACACGGGTTCAATCTCTGGTCTGGGAACAGGCCCAGAAAAAACTAAGCCTACGTGCAACCCCTACTGAGCCTGTGCTCCAGAGTCCAGGAGCAGCAACTACTGAGAACATGTGCCACAGCTATTGAGCAAGTGCCATGGAACCCATGCTCTGCAAAAAAAAAAAAAAAAAACAAGAGGGAGAGAAAAGCCACTGCAATGAGAAGCATCGCAACTAGAGAGTAGTCCCTGCTCTCTGCAAATAGAGAAAAGCAGGAGCAGCAGCAAAGACCCAGCTAAGCCAAAAATAAATAAATAAAAGTAAAAAAAAAAAAAAGACACTAAATTTGATACTTTATTACAGTATATGTGTTACTAGTAATACAGCAGCAATACCAAAGCAATACAGATTTCTTAACTCTTAATTTAGGATCACTCTAAAAATGCAAATCTGACCATTTCATGGCTCCCAATTACTGAACAGGGAAAACATACAAGGTTCATCAAGATGTAATTTCATTCTGCCTCTTTAATCTCATCCCTGTGGTTTCTTACCACCTAATGACACCAAATTTTGCAGGAGTCGAAGTTTTTGCATACTTTCTGAAGTCTCTTGACAAACTTTTTTCTCTCCCATAACACTGATTACATATATTTAATATAGTAATAATCATATGGCCTTATCATTATTTGCTTTCAACTGGCATAAAACTATAAACTAACTGAAGGTTCCCACAAATCTATATCAATATCTAAATAGGGTTATATAAGTGTTTTCAAAGTAAATACTCAATTCGTAGTTCTGTCTGTTAACTATATAATATATAGTTTTATTTGGTCATTTCTTTTAATATGTCAATTATGGACTGAGGTTACTTATATGAATGGTAGAACTCTCCCCCTCAATATTACAACAATCTTCCAATAATTGTATAGTTTAAAATAAACTGTAAACATCCCAAAAATTCATCAGCAGATATTTGCAAACTAAAGGCCAAAATTAAAATACATTTTAGGTCTTTGAACTTTCAGGACCTCAACTCTTTCTGCAGGGCATCTTCACCTCAAATGTTGCAGATTCTGCAATCACTGCTGAGGTTTGACTGCCTTCTTAGAGACCTTAGTGACTGGTGTCTCTGTTAAGCTATAGTTTCTCAGTATTTGTATTGTAATGAATGGTTGGCAATCCTCTTTGTAGTATGAAGTAGCCTTTCCCTACTCAGTAGATCCGCGGCTGCCACCGGCCCGCTAAGCGCAGGTGGCTGCCACCGGCGAGCTAAGTGCAGTCAAGAGGAGCTACCCCACGTCCGAGGTCAGGGGCAGAAGCCGGAGGACCCCATACCCAAAGGGCGGCGGCCAAGAGGAGCTACCCCACGTCCGAGGTCAGGGGCAGTGGCCCAGAGTGCCAGACTGCGACGGCGCAGGAACGGCGGAGAGGAGCTACCCCGCTTCCGAGGTCAGGGGGGGGTGGCCGGGAGGGGCTACCCCATGCCCCCACGACTGAGGCCAGGGGCGGCGGCAGGGAGGAGAAAACCCAAACCTGAGGCCAGGGGCAGTGGCCAGGAGGACCAACCCCCAAGTCCAAGGAGTGGTGGCTGCGAGGGTGCAGGAGGGCCTAGAGGAGCTATCCCACGTTGAAGGTCAGGAAGGGTGGCGGTGAGGAGATACCCCTCCTCCAAGGTAAGGAGCAAAGACTGCGCTTTGCTGGAGCAGCCATAGAAGAGATACCCCACGCCCAAGGTAAGAGAAACCCAAGTAAGATGGTAGGTGTTGCCAGAGGGCAGACACACTGAAACCACACTCACAAAAAACTAGTCAATGTAATCACACTAGGACCACTGCTGCTGCTGCTGCTGCTACTAAGTCGAATCAGTCGTGTCTGACTCTGTGCGACCCCATAGATGGCAGCCCAATAGGCTCCTCTGTCCCTGGGATTCTCTAGGCAAGAATACTGGAGTGGGTTGCCATTTCCTTCTCCAATGCATGAAAGTGAAAAGTGAAAGTGAAGTCCTTCAGTCGTGTCCGACTCTTAGCGACCCCATGGACTGTAGCCAAGCAGGCTCCCCCATCCATGGGATTCTCCAGGCAAGAGTATTGGAGTGGGGTGCCATTGCCTTCTCCAGTTAGGACCACAGCCTTGTCTAACTCAATGAAATTAAGCCATGCCCATGGGGCAACCCAAGATGGGTGGGTCATGGTGGAGAGATCTGACAGAATGTGGTCCAATGGAGAAGGGAATGGCAAACCACTTCAGTATTCTTGCCTTGAGAACCCCATGAACAGTATGAAAAGGCAAAATGATAGGATACTGAAAGATGAACTCCCCAGGTCAATAGGTGCCCAGTATGCTACTGGAGATCAGTGGAGAAATAACTCCAGAAAGAATGAAGGGATGGAGCCAAAGCAAAAAGAATACCCAGCTGTGGATGTGACTGGTGATAGAAGCAAGGTCTGATGCTGTAAAGAGCTATATTGCATAGGAACCTGAAATGTCAGGTCCATGAATCAAGGCAAATTGGAAGTGGTCAAACAAGAGATGGCAAGAGTGAATGTCAACATTCTAGGAATCAGCGACCTGAAATGGACTGGAATGGGTGAATTTAACTCAGATGACCATTATATCTACTACTGTGGGCAGGAATCCCTCAGAAGAAATGGAGTGGCCATCATGGTCAACAAAAGAGTCCGAAATGCAGTACTTGGATGCAACCTCAAAAACGACAGAATGATCTCAGTTCGTCTCCAAGGCAAACCATTCAATATCACAGTAATCCAAGTCTATGCCCTAACCAGTAATGCTGAAGAGGCTGAAGTTGAACAGTTCTATGAAGACCTACAAGACTTTTTAGAACTAACACCCAAAAAAGATGTCCTTTTCATTATAGGGGACTGGAATGCAAATGTAGGAAATCAAGAAACACCTGGAGTGACAGGCAAATTTGGCCTTGGAATACAGAATGAAGCAGGGCAAAGACTAATAGAGTTTTGCCAAGAAAATGCACTGGTCATAACAAACACCCTCTTCCAACAACACAAGAGAAGACTCTATACATGGACATCACCAGATGGTCAACACCAAAATCAGATTGATTATATTCTTTGCAGCCAAAGATGGAGAAGCTCTATACAGTCAGCCAAAGCAAGACCAGGAGCTGACTGTGGCTCAGACCATGAACTCCTTATTGCCAAATTCTGACTTAAATTGAAGAAAGTAGGGAAAACCACTAGACCATTCAGGTATGACCTAAATCAAATCCCTTATGATTATACAGTGCAAGTGAGAAATAGATTTAAGGGCCTAGATCTGATAGAGTGCCTGATGAACTATGAAATGAGGTTCGTGACACTGTACAGGAGACAGGGATCAAGACCATCCCCATGGAAAAGAAATGCAAAAAAGTAAAATGGCTGTCTGGGGAGGCCTTACAAATAGCTGTGAAAAGAAGAGAAGCAAAAAGCAAAGGAGAGAAGGAAAGATATAAACATCTGAATGCAGAGTTCCAAAGAATAGCAAGAAGAGATAAGAAAGCCTTCCTCAGTGATCAATGCAAAGAAATAGAGGAAAACAACAGAATGGGAAAGACTAGAGATCTCTTCAAGAAAATCAGAGATACCAAAGGAACATTTCATGCAAAGATGGGCTCAATAAAGGATAGAAATGGTATGGACCTAACAGAAGCAGAAGATATTAAGAAGAGATGGCAAAAATACACAAAAGAACTGTACAAAAAAAGATCTTCATGACCCAGATAATCACGATGGTATGATCACTGACCTAGAGCCAGACATCCTGGAATGTGAAGTCAAGTGGGCCTTAGAAAGCATCACTACGAACAAAGCTAGTGGAGGTGATGGAATTCCAGTTGAGCTATTTCAAATCCTGAAAGATGATGCTGTGAAAGTGCTGCACTCAATATGCCAACAAATTTGGAAAACTCAGCAGTGGCCACAGGACTGGAAAAGGTCAGTTTTCATTCCAATCCCAAAGAAAAGCAATGCCAAAGAATGCTCAAACTACTGCACAATTGCACTCATCTCACACACTAGTAAAGTAATGCTCAAAATTCTCCAAGCCAGGCTTCAGCAATATGCAAACCCTGAACTTCCTGATGTTCAAGCTGGTTTTAGAAAAGGGAGAGGAACCAGAGATCAAATCGCCAACATCTGCTGGATCATGGAAAAAGCAAGAGAGTTCCAGAAAAACATGTATTTCTGCTTTATTGACTTTGCCAAAGCCTTTGACTGTGTGGATCACAACAAAATGTGGTCAATTCTTCAAGAAATGGGAATACCAGACCACCTGATCTGCCTCTTGAGAAATTTGTATGTAGGTCAGGAAGCAACAGTTAGAACTGGACATGGAACAACAGAGTGGTTCCAAATAGGAAAAGGAGTACGTCAAGGCTGTATATTGTCACCCTGTTCATTTAACTTATATGCAGAGTACATCATGAGAAATGCTGGACTGGAAGAAACACAAGCTGGAATCAAGATTGCCGGGAGAAAAATCAATAACCTCAGATATGCAGATGACACCACCCTTATGGCAGAAAGTGAAGAGGAACTAAAAAGCCTCCTGATGAAAGTGAAAGAGCAGAGTGAAAAAGTTGGCTTAAAGCTCAACAGTCAGAAAACTAAGATCATGGCATCCGGTCCCATCACTTCATGGCAAATAGATGGGGAAACAGTGGAAACAGTGTCAGACTTTATTTTTCTGGGCTCCAAAATCACTACAGATAGTGACTGTAGCCATGAAATTAAAAGATGCTTACTCCTTGGAAGGAAAGTTATGACCAACCTAGATAGCAGATTCAAAAGCAGAGACATTATTTTGCCAACAAAGGTTCGTCTAGTCAAGGCTATGGTTTTCCCTGTGGTCATGTATGGATGTGAGAGTTGGACTGTGAAGAAGGCTGAGCACTGAAGAATTGATGCTTTTGAACTTTGGTGTTGGAGAAGGCTCTTGAGAGTCCCTTGGACTGCAAGGAAATCCAACCAGTCCATTCTGAAGAGATGAGCCCTGGGATTTCTTTGGAAGGAATGATGCTAAAGCTGAAACTCCAATACTTTGGCCACCTCACGTGAAGAGTTGAGTCATTGGAAAAGACTCTGATGCTGGGAGGGATTGGGGGCAAGAGGAGAAGGGGACGACAGAGGATGAGATGGCTGGATGGCATCACTGACTCGATGGACATGAGTCTCAGTGAACTCCAGGAGTTGGTGATGGACAGGGAGGCCTGGTGTGCTGCGATTCATGGGGTCCCAAAGAGTCAGACACGACTGAGCGACTGATCTGATCTGATCTGACTCAGTAGATCTCACAGGAGAGCTGCTTGCTCTTTACGTACAGAGGATATTTTCAATGCCCATATAATTCCCCCTCCAACTTTTTTTAGAACATGTCTTCAATGTGGTGAATCATTCAGAACAGTTATTCTATATAGCAACCACCAGTCTTCTACCAGCTCTTAGACTCTACTATTCAATCTGCTTCATCATTCTTTATTCACTCATTCATGCATTCAAGCGTTCATTCAGATAAAATTGTCTACTTTTCAATGATTTTGTTATCACTCAAAGAAAAAAACTGTTTTTAAATTTAGAGCTTATCAATGTCATTAACCATATTTCAGGCAGATTCATTTTGATATTTGGCAAAACTAATACAATTATGTAAAGTTTAAAAATAAAATAAAATTAAAAAAAAATAAACTTATTGAGATACTCTTAAACAGTATGTTCATCTTAAGCATTTTTCAAAAACTTTACATTTCAGAGTAGTCTTTCCATGTTTCCATAGGAAATGCCACTTTTAAAAACTGCTTTTACAAAATGTACTTTTCCTTGACACATTTTCTAAGTAGCTAAAATATTTCTTAGACATCTCATTAATCTGCTTTTCCTGTGATGTAGGAGGTAGTTATTATTGTCCTCATTTTACAGATGGAAGAAGAGGCATCAGAGGTTAAGAGATGTGACACAGAGAGCCAGTAGAAAATCCAGGAAGAGTAATGAGGTCAATGGAAATATACTAACTGTGCATATGAGTTTTTCTTTGTTTTCCTTATATACATGAAGATCATGGATAGAGAAAGTCCTAAGACTCCTTTTAATGAATCTCAGGGAATATTATGTGACTTGTAGAGATAAAAGCCTGTGTAGCATGCCCTAATTTAAAGGCTTTAATCTCTTTATGGTTTCCATGGTTCAAGATATTTTATGTAAGAGAGGTTGATTATTTTAACTATCATAGGTTTGGGGAAGATCTACAAACAATGTAGCACAATTTTGGACATTTTCCTTTTATTAAAGAGCAAAGTAATTGCTTGATATTAAAATGGTGAAAAGTATTTGACCTCTGCTACTTGAACTGGGCTTAAAGATACTAGTAAATTGGTGTGACAATGGTCATGTAATGGAACACACACCAAAAAACCAATTTTATAATAGTTAGAATTAAATAGGATAGTCTAACTCTTTTCAAAAAAAAAAAAAAAAGGGGGGAAAGAGATTTAGCAGTGAAGCACAGTTTCAGAGCTGACTAATATGTCAATCCAGAGAAGCAATACTAGATAACCAGTAAATATAAGGCAGGTAGGCAAGAATGAGGAACTCCACTTTTAGGGCTAGCATTTTCAGTGAATGGGAAGAATATGGTTTCTGAAGGGTAGAGGTACTGAGACTCCTTTTCATTTCCTCTGTAGTTTGGTCTGATCATCAGTGCCAGAATTCCAAGCACTTCAATAAGGCTCACTGAATGAATGAATGAATGGTAAGAGCAGAGCTGCAAAGCAGTTTTAAAAGAAGGAAGGACTTTGGGGACCTAGAGAGTACTAAGACAGTTTATACATTTAAAATCAGTAACAATTTTTATTTTTCCTTTGCTTTATGTCTTTTCAGGTATTATAGTGAGATGTGCAATATTTTTCCTAGTGCAGTGTATTAAATGCAAAAGGTGATTAATAAATATAAATATACTAGTGTTATTACTATAACTGGGATAAGGCTCAGGGATTTGGTCTCAAGAAATAAATCCTTAATCTAACCACTATGGTGAGGATTGTATTTGAAAGTAAATCAGAAAAAATAGCTGAGCCTGAAGCCAAGGGCCTCTTTAATTTCCTCTGAATAGGAGAAACATTAATCCCTAAAAGTCAGTTGACATTAAGTCTGTAAGAAGGAGGATCTGTTTTGTACCCAGTGCTCAATAATGGAAAGTGGATGGTAGGCAGGATCATTTTTTTCTTTTTTTGTAGCAGAAAAAAAAAAAACAAAAACAAAAACTGGACTTAGAATAGGATTCCCAGGTTACAATCTATCGTTTACTTGCCATTTTGCCTTAGAAAGAATATTCTTTGATTGTTTTAAATACCAATTTATTTATCTGCAAAACAGCAGTTTTAGTGACATACATTTCATTAAATTAGACAGGAAGCGGTTAAAACTTATATCCCTGAAATACATTGCCACCAAAGGGAAGTTTTAATGCCAAGAAATGAGATGGCAGAACAAAACAAGCAATCTGATTTCAACTCAGATCCCAAACAAGAAATGATGCGTCCCCTCAAGGGAGAGTTTTAAATGCTTCTCTCATTGCCCTATCACACAGAACTCTAATTGTAGCAAAGAAAGCATTGGCAGGAGACTCATGACGACAGGATGTACTTAGGTTAGAAGAAATAAAACAACCCATATTGTGAACAAGTAAATTATATTACCAGCAGTTAAATTGGCCTTTACTATTATTTATGCATTCTCATATCAGTCTCAGAAAGTATTTGGAGGACCTAATTTTGCCTCTACATCTTAGAATTAGACCAAGCCAACCTTTACCATACATTCTGGGTTTTACCTTAAACTAAAACATTCCAGAATATATTGGATGGAGATCAAGCCTGTAGATGAAAGGATATATCTGTTAAGATCATTTTGCCTGTTTCCAGATGTAAGAATTCAGGAATCAAGGCAAAGTAGAAAGTTAGCATCTAAACATGAATTTTATGGATCACAATAAAGGGATTTTGAAAGAGTAGAGAATACTCTATTAACCCCACTGGTAAAGACATTGCCAGCAATTCCTTAAAATGAGAAAGCATTGAATATTGTGGTCTGAAATGAGGGTATAAAATTTGTACAAAATTTGTAGGCACGTGGATGTGGAATAGTTTTTTTCCAAAATACATGCAGTCAGTCTCAAAGATCTGCATCAAGTATTCTGGTTCTAATAACTTAAAATAAAATTCCAACTTAAAAAAATCTAGGTTCTACTACAGGCAGGTTATTTCACAGAGTAAATTTTCCAGGTTTGAGGATTAAAATAAATTAAGAACACTTTAAGCATACAGGAAATTGAGTTATAAATAAGACAACGGTAATATAAACTACCCTTTCTATTTTTTAATGGCAAAATCTCAAGTCTGAACTAAATTTAGTAGGCAGTTGAAAACAAATGTGTTCATGTATTAATTTTGGAATGGAGGTTGGGAAAAGAGAACGAGGCTTGACCATCACCTGACTACCGTGTGAACACTGGCAAAAAGATTAATTGTCCCCATAGAATAGAATCCATTTTGGTCAATAAAATGAAGTTATAGATCAATATTGAATGTCATGAAAATATGTTTGTGATACGCAATTAAAGTTTTTAAAAAGCTGGTTATAAAATAGTAATATATATTTTGCCCTTTGTCAAAAATACATGTATATGTTTGTATATGCCCATATGTTTAGTAGATGCACATTTTACATATACATATTATATATACGTACATGCAGAAATTTTATTGTAAATCTCTCAGGAGATATAAATCAAGTATAAGTTTGGCTTATTTGATTTTCATAATTATAATACATTATGAAAAGCATTTTCTAAACATTATCAGTAATGTATCATCTAAATTGACACTGGCATATTTTGGCACTCACATCTTCTCAAATGTCTTAAAAACTCTATTAGAAAAAAAATATTCAGCATCATTCAATGTATAACCTACTTATGTCCGCTACATGATGATACTAAACTTCTGAAAAGCTTTTTGGGGTAGTTAAGATTGTTTGCACTTGATGATAAGCAATAATATAATAATCATGTTCAAGTAAGTCAAAATTAAACACTTTACTATACAGTATATTATTATAAATGGTATTTTCCATTTTCTAATTACATTCAGTAATTACTTTCTATAAATCTCAAATATCTATAAATCAAGTAGTATAAGTGGCAACTTAAAATACATTCAATGCACTCTGATATTTTAAAATCTGTGATAAAAGTCTCAATGTATGTATTTTTAAGTATAGATGTGGATATATGTGTATGTGATTTTTGTTCAGGTAAGAAATTACAGGAAAGCAAATGCAGATATGCCATTATTACAGGATGGTATTCAAAATCTAAAAGGTTCAAAATAGAATAAAAATTCTTAATCTAATAGAAAATAATTACTTATATTACTAAACTTAAAGTATTACAGATAAGATTATAATATTGTTTTGTATCAAATTAATTTCAAATTATTAAGCTCAACAGAAGAGTTTGAATGAAAAATACTAGTACAAGGCCAGAATTTACTTGTTTCAAAGAAACTGAAATGATATTTGTAGTCAACTTTCTTGAAAAATTTTGTGTTTATTTCCCTTCTTTAAGGAAGAGGCACAGAGTTCTAGCATTTATAAACTCTTTTAAAAAGGGTAAACTATTTTTTATAAGAAAATAATGTCTAATATGAAAGGGAAAGGTGATCTTTAACAGAATGCTATCAAAATATTTTAATTACAAGACCCTCAAGCCACAGGTTTAACAAAAGTACAGAGTCTATGAAATAAACTAAAATTTCAGAAAGCAGCCAATCTTATTCATACTATCATACTCTTCATGAGGTTCTCAAGGCAAAAATACTGAAGTGTTTGTCATTCCCTTCTCCAACTCTGAATATTCATCGGAAGGACTGATGCTGAAGCCCCTATACTTTGGCCACCTGATATGAAAAACTCATTGGAAAAGACTCTGATGTTGGGAAAAACTGAGAACAAGTGTAGAAGAGGGCAACAGAGGATGAGATGGTTGAATAGCCTCACTGACTTGATGGACTGTATTAGAGCAAACTCCAGGAGATAGTGAAGGACAGGGAATCTTGGCATGCTGCAGTCCATGGTGTTGCAAAGAGTCAGACATGACTTAGCAACTAATGACAATAATCTTATTCACAATTTAAGTTTGCACCTCATTTATATCCCAGTGAGCAATTAACTGGACTTCCCCTGTGGCTCAGATGTAAAGAGTTTACCTGCAACACAGGAGACTCAGGTTTGATCCCTGGATTGGGACCATCCCCTGGAGTAGGAAATGGCAACCCACTCCAGTATTCCTGCCTGGAGAATTCCATGGACAGAAGAGCCTGGTGGGCTACCATCCATAGGGTAGCAAAGAATCCAACATTGACTGAGTAGCTATAACTTTCAAGCAATTGACCAGCCGGCTTTATTTTCTCTCCAGTTTCATTTCTTGCTTTTTCTTCAATGTACTAGACTCCAGAAATATTGAGCCCTTATAATTTACCAAATGTTCAGATGCTCTGCCAACATTCAAGACTTAACACGTGCCCTTCCCTTAGCCTGGGATTGGGACACGCATGAAAACCCCAGTTTCATGTGGCTAACTCCTCCATCTTCCCATTTCTTGTTAGTCTGATTTAAAGGTTTCGCCTCACTTTTTTTGTGGAATTTGCCTTGAATCACCAATATTTAAGTAAGTAAGCTTCCACCTGTTCTCAGACCACACACCACTGTGTTTACCTGCATTCTTTCTTCTTCTCCCTCATAGAACAAGAAATCCTAGGTTCCAGGATCTCTGATTGGCATTGCCAGTGCCTAGTGTAGTACCTTATGTTAGGCACTCAACAAATTTTTCATGAATGGTGGATTTTAATTCTGGCATATGACTCGACATCATTTACTGCCAATCAAATTCATGCATTAAGCCTCCCATTCACACTTCTGTTATAACAGTTTATCTTTTGATAGCTTAAACTAGGCTGAATGGATTGTTTACAAGTATAAACATATGAAAGCATTTATTAAACAAAATGTTTCTTGTGGCAAAGAAAATATTTGGGGTTCCATAAATCTCATAGTTGATTCTAGCAAACAGGAAATTGAATATTTTAGCCTCCCTTTCAGTTGAGTGGGATTGTAAGACTGATTTGTGATGAATAGACTGAGTAGAAGTGATATACACCACTTGCAGACGTGGGCTCTAAAACTTCCCCCTTGAGCCTTCACTGCCTCTCAGTGCTTCCATGACAGATAGAAGGAAAAGAGTCTAAATATATTAACAACCATGTGAAGTCCCCCATCACCAACATCAACCTGCATTAGAGGCTTATTCACACAAGAGATGAAACTGTGTGTTAAAAAAAATAAAAAATCAGAACTTCAATTCTAAAAGAACAAGTCCTCCTTTTTAGATATAGGGAAGCATTACCACTCAGCTTATTTCTTTCAAAATAATATTGAGAAAAAATTTAAAACCTGGGCAAAATATTAAAGCTTTTAATAATGTATATATTTTTTCTTTTTAAAAAATACTTGAGTCAACTCTTAAAATATAAAATAAAAACTGTACACAGTTTAGCTACTGATTGTTTGGCCTGGCTTCTCTACAGTTATAGGTAGTTTGCAATTTTTTCTCTAAAACAATAAGGTCTGTTTACAGTACTTGTGAGCCTATTCTTTATTTAAAAATAGGATTCTATAAAGAGGATTTAAACTATAAGACCCTTTTGAGTCACATCTTCAAGAAAAATTAGAGAGTGTATGAAATAAATTAAAACTTTAGGAAAAAGAATATGTTATCTCATTACCATTTATAATGTTTTGTTTGAGAAATTTATAAACATACAAAAAGTAGATGTGATATAATGAACCTCAGGTAGCTATTAACCAGATTCAACATTTATTAACAATTTTCTTTTATCATTTACCTCTTGTCCCTTTATGGCTAAATTCTCTCAGCAAATCTGATACCATGTCATTTCATCCATAAATACCTGAAGTACAGTATGTATCATGCCAACAAGTCTTTTTTGTTAATGTAAACCACACTAACCTTGGATTTGTTTCTATGATTAGTGAACTATATATAATACGCCCAATATATAATATGTACATATATTTTAAAAATAAATTATTGCGAAATTATTCTGTTCTGATATTTACTTTTTTCACTTAACACATATTTCTACATTAGTACATGTAAATCTATCTTGTTATCTGTTGATAGCTGAATAGCATGCCATTGCAACAGATGTACCAAGATTCATTATGTGTATGTACATGTATATCTTTGTTGACTTGTGCAAGTACTTGTAGGATTAGTTCTTAGAGCTGGAATTGCTAGTTCAAAAAGTGCACACATTAAAAACATTTTAGAGGTAAAATAAAGTTTTTAAATTAAAATTTCTTAATATCATCTGATATGCAGTCTATATTCACATTTTCCTAATTTTCACATAACTTCCTTTTTATAATTGGATTGTCCGCTTCTTAGAGTTAGTTCTCTCTCAAGTTTCATTGATTCTGTAGCCTTCAATTTTTCTTTTCCATGCTATTAACTTTTTAAGAAGCAAATATTGTGCTGTAGACTGTCATGTGAAATAAACTGATCTCAGGGAGATTATACAACTTGCGTTCATAATTGAGTTCATTTGGCTGACTGTTGTCATCGCCTCTGAGCTAAGCCATCATGTTTGAGTGTTATGAAAAACTTTACACTAGAATCAATTGTTGCCAGAGAAATAAATCAGGCCTAGAGAGGTAAAGAAAAATTGGTCAGAGAATATTGTCAGGTAAAGGAAGGAAACAGGAAAGCTTTTATTCCTTCATGTTTATGTTTTACTTTAAATCCCTGGACTCATTAGAATTATAATCGCTCTTTTAATATCCTTGTAAACTAATTCCATCTTTGATTTTTCTGTGTCTATTTATAATGATGAATTTGTCTCCTGATAATGGTTCATATTTTTCTACTTTGTATATCTAGTAATCTTGATTGTATGCTAATAATTGTGAGTCATATGTTATAGAATGCCAGATTTCTTGGTTTTTTTGTTGTTGTTGTTTTTAACAAAGATTATTGAACTTTGTTCTAGCACACAGCTAGCTTACATTTTCTCACTTTCTTCCTTTTGTTGCTTGAATTCAGTGTGGGCAGTTTTAGAGCAGATTTTACTCTGGGATTAGTTTGGTCTAGTAACCAAGATGTGACTGTTTTGACCGCTCTATGATGCCCTATGTATGAAGAAGTATTTTTATTCTGACTGATGAGAGTGCCAATACTGAGCCCTGTGAGATCTCCATGAATTGTGTTGGTTTCACTTCTGGTAGTTTCATCCCAGATCTCCTTGGAAGGCTGGTCAAAACTTAGCCAAATACTTGAAAGGATCCTTCTACAGGTCTCCATGGCACACTATCCTTTCCTTTCTCCTCTTCTGACCTGGTCTATCCATCAATCATTAGTCTCTTCCTTTTCTGGTATTCCTCTCTGAAAAACTGTAGTCTCTACACTCAACTGGGTTATGCTTGGGTTCCCACTGCCTTTTTCTGGGAATGGATGGACCCTTCCTAGGTAATCAGCTCTTAGGTATCATATTGCCATTTCTCTTCTCTTATGTATCATAGACTTGTGCTGCCTGGAGCCAATCTGAAAACAGTTATTTCCTCCACCCCCTGGGTTTTCTAGTATTTTATTGTGGCAGGGTGATTCTTATTGCAATTAACCCTCCACGAGTGAAAGCAAAACTCTTGAAGATGCATCTTTAATAACTCATAAATGTGTAGTTCAACATATTCATTATTGTGATGGATCTAGCCTAAGGTAACCACCACCTCTTCAGTCATGAATCACACCCTTTTATAATTTCCTCACCCAGAGTGCCAGAGAAGGCAATGGCACCCCACTCCAGTACTCTTGCCTGGAAAATCCCATGGACGGAGGAGCCTGGTAGGCCGCAGTCCACGGGGTCGCTAAGAGTTGGACAGGACTGAGCGACTTCACTTTCACTTTTCACTTTCATGCATTGGAGAAGGAAATGGCAACCCACTCCAGTGTTATGGCCTGGAGAATCCCAGGGATGGGGGAGCCTGATGGGCTGCCGTCTATGGGGTCGCACAGAGTCGGACACAACTGAAGTGACTTAGCAGCAGCAGCACCCAGAGTGCAACAGAATCTGTAATTTGTTTCTAATCAACAGAAAATAGGAAAAGTAAAAGATTTTGCCAGCAATTAAATACCTTAATACGTTTACTTTAAAGGGAATTACTCTTGTGATCCTGATCTAACTAGGTAAGTCATTTAAAAGATGGTCTAGAAGTCAGAGACTTGATATTGAGACTCTATGTCTGGCCTTGAAAAAACGACTCCCCCCCCCAAAAAAAAAAAAGTACGAGGAAATCTCCCACAATGAAGTGACATCAGTCAACAACCTGAGAGAAGCTGGGAGTAGGTCCTTGCCTCCTTGAGAATGCAGCCAGCCAATACCATGATTTCAGTCTTCAGTAACGTGATTACAGAGAGACTTTGAGTACAGAACTTAGCTATACAGACCCCAGGTTTCTGATCTACAGAAATCATTTCATAATAAATAATTGCTGTTTCAAGTCATTAAGTTTTTATTAATTTCTAACACAGCATAGGGCTTCCCAGGGGGCACAGATGGTAAAATGTTTACCTGCAATGCAGGAGACCCAGGTTCGATCCCTGGGTCAGGAAGATCCCCTGGAAAAAGAAATGGCAACCCACTCCAGTACTGTTGCCTGGAAAATTCCATGGACAGAGGAACCTGGTAGGCTACAGTCCATAGGGTCAAAAAGAGTAGTACATGACTGAGCAACTTCACTTTCAAGACAGCATTTGTATCCTATAGAGATACATTTGTATCCACATTGCAGGCGGATCCTTTAATATCTGAGCCACCAGGGAAGCCCAATAACATCCATACCTATCCCCTAAATTTGTGTTCCCATCTAAAGCCAAAATCTCCAATTTTATACTCATTTCCATCCTCTCTTTCATACCTAAATATTGTTCTAGCAATTGTCCCCCTCTATTCCACAACATCAAAATATCCCTCTACTGGATTCTTCATCTTATTGTCATTACATCATGCTATTTCACTCACCTTTCTCTATAAGATACTGTAATCTCTATGAGATACAAATGTATCTCTATAAGATAATGTAATTCTATTGAACATATAATGAATGCCCCAAATGCTTCTAACTCTTCATAAGCCACATTAAACACAGCAGCTACATATGAAGGAGGCACATCGTTTGCCACAAGTGGTATTGCTCATTGTGATCAAGTTTTCCACAATGTGACTCACTGATCTGGTGATCATCCTCTATTCTCAGACTACTTCCTGTAGAACATGGATTTCAACGTCTTGACACTGCGAGTACCTCTATCTCATTTCACTATCCTTTGTTTCATTTATGTCTTTCTCCTCCTCTTACACAGCTTAAATTATATGCTTAATTATTAAAATCACTCCCTTGCAAATATCCTGGTCTCACTCCTTTCTTCCTTTACTATGCTGTATAATAAAAAGCTAAAAACTGGAAAAGAAACAATGCTCATCATCCCCAGTTTCTGGTCTTACCAAAAGTGACTAGAAAAATAAACCTAAAATCAGGATGACTCTTCCCACTGTAAGTTTAGGTTAAAATTATCCTTTATGACTATTACCATATTTTTTCCTCTCTGCTCTGCCACACTCACAGCTTATGACCTTCCCTTTTTACTTGATTGAAAGAAAGTCAAGAAGAGATCAGAAGAGAACTTCTACAAATTCTATCTCACATCAACCCACATAATAATATCTATGTGTGCTGTGCTTACTTGCTCAGTCGCGTCCAACTCTTTGAGACACCATGGCCTGTAGCCCGCCAGACTCCTCTGTCCATGGGGATTCTCCAGGCGAGAATACTGGAGTGTATTGCCATACCCTCCTCCAGGGGATCTTCACAGCCCAGGGATAGAACCCATGTCTCCCACATTGCAGGTGGATTCTTTACCATCTGAGCCACCAGGGAAGCCCAATAACATCCATACGTATCCCCTAAATTTGTGTTCCCATCTAAAGCCAAAACCTCTGATTTTATACTCTTTTCCATCCTCTCTTTCATACCTAAATATTATTCTAGCAATTGCCCCCCTTTATTCCACAACATCAATACATCCCTCTACTGGATTCTTCATCTTATTGTCATTACATCATGCTATTTCACTCACCTTTCTCTATACGATACTGTTTTATATCTTTGCTGACATTTGAAAATTAACCCTCAAAATTGTCTGTAGTGTCTGTTGTGGACTGAGTTGTGTTTGCCTTCCCTAATCGCCATACCTCAAAAGGATATTGTAATTGAAGATAGGGTCTTTAAGTAAGTGGAAATTAGGAGAAGGGGACCACCATGCTCGTGGGCACAGAAAGCAGAGATGCCACCCTAATGGTGCCACCTAGAGGACAGAGCCTTGAGCCAAAGAAATTTTCTCAAGTCTTAAAAATCTAGTGGAATTTTCCCTGCTAAGTTTCAGACTTGCTTAGAACCTGTGATCTTTTTCTTCTTTCCAATTCCTCCCTTTCAGAATGGGAGTATCTATTCCCATGCCTGTCCCACCATTGTTTTGGGGGTAACAGATTATTTGTCTGCTTTCACAGGTTCACAGCTAGAGAGAAACTTTGTCTCAGAATGAATCATTCCCAGCCATAGGTGATTTAGATGAGATTTTGGATTTAGCATTGATGCTGAAATAGGTTTAGACTTCTGGGGCTGCTGGGATAGGGTGAAGATAATTTAAAGATGAGGATATGAAGTCTGAGTGGACAAAGAGTGGAGTGTTATAAGCTGGAATATTTCCCTCCAAAATTCAAATTGAAGTTATAATCCTCAGTATCTCAGAAAGTAGTCTTTGAAAAGGTAATTAAGTTAAAATGAGGTGGTTAGGGTTGGTCCTATTCCAATAGGACTGATATCATTATAAGAGGAGGAAATTAGGTCACAGATACAGGAAAGGAAGACCATGTGAAGAAACAGGGAGAAGATGGCCATCTACCAGCCAGGGAAAGAGGCCTAAGAATGAAATCATCCCTGCTGACACGTTGAGCCTGGATATTTAGGCTCCAGAACTGAATCAACAAATTTCTGTTGTTTAAGCCAAACAGCAGGTGGTGAGTAGTTGTGGCCACTAGAACATATCTTCTCCCTCTCTTCTTCCCCCTTTTCCTCTTATAGACAAACTCTAATTAGGCTCTTGTCCTCGTTATATGATTAAAACTCTTGTTGTTAATGCCATCAATAAACTGCATGCTGTGAAATTCAGCGTTTCTCTCTCATTACACATCTCATTGGCCCAGTAGTCAGCATTCAACACGGGTGATTACCACCACCTTCTTGATGGTTTTTCTTTTCATCTGGTTCCCAGGACTTTACATCCTCTTGACATACCTCCTACCCCACTTTTTTCTCAGTCATCTTTTCTGACTCTTCTTCATCCCTGTTTATAAGATTGAAAGACCTCACTCTTTTAATCCTCTGCTTTACTATAAATATAAAAGTAATTGCATGGTTTGATGCTTTCGAATTGTGGTGCTGGAGAGGAATCTTGAGAGTCCCTTGGACTACAAGGAGATCAAACCAATCAATCCTAAAGGAAATCAGTCCTTAATATTCACTGGAAGGGCTGATGCTGAAGCTGAAACTCCACTAGTCTGGCCACCTGATGCAAAGAACCAACTCATTGGTAAAGACCCTGATGCTGGGGAAGCTTGAGGGTAGAAGAAGAGCGGGGTGACAGAGGATGAGATGGTTTGATAGTATCACCAATTCAATGGACATGAGTTTGAGCAAACTCAGTGAGATAGTGAAGGACAGGGAAGACTGGTGTGCTGCAATGGGGTTGCAGAGAGTCAACTTAGTGACTGAACAGCAAATGTCTATATCTAGGCCAGATTCTCCAAAAATATGCATTCCTGTGATCTTCACTAGTTTATTTAATAGACGTCTCCAATTCAACATGTTTAAATCTGAACTTTTCTAATTTTCCCCAAACCTCTCTAGCCATGGCCTTTAACATCTTTTTAATTTTTACCATATATTTGCTGTGTTAGTCTGAATTCTCCAGAGAAGGAGAAACAATAATTATTATAAGCCAAAGAAAAATATTTTTCACTTCAATCAACTAACCTCCAAAATTTTATAAAGTGCTATCCCCATTAATCTGGTCAAACTTTGCATAATATCATAGGTCTATTTTCTGTAACCATTTCTTTACATATTTTATCACAGTTCATCAAACCAGAAATAATACCATTTTTAACTCTGAGCATTTATAGTGTCCATTAATGTGCACTCAGGATTGAAGGTGGAAGGTAAATGGTGGGGACAAGGATATAGTGGTAAATAAGTAAACTTTATTTTTCTGGTCAGTGTCCTTAAATCTGATATCAATCATGTATAACACTGTAATAAAAGGTTAAAATGCCTCAAATATTATGGAGAATAAACAAAAATGCAATATCTATGGGACACAGAATAGTTTTATGTGGGAAATAAAAAGGAGTGGAGGTGGTGTTAAGCATTTTTACATCTCAATTCCAGGTGATAATAGTTAATAATATCTTTGCTTCCCTACCCATTCACTTCTCCCATCAACAGATACATTTCAAACTGAATAAGATATTTTCTCTTTCACTATATATATACACACACACCCCTACATATAGTACATATAAGCATTTGCTATAATATATTAATATATTCCAATTCTTTACTTTTCTGCTTTCCTCACTAGACTTTGAGTTTCTGGATAGCAGTAATTATTTTCTTATCACTGTTTCATTGTATTTTGAAATCAAGTTTTGGATATTTGAATGCTGCTGCTGCTAAGTCACTTCAGTCGTGTCTGACTCTGTGCCACCCCATAGACTGCAGCCCATCAGGCTTCCCCGTCCCTGGGATTCTCCAGGCAAGAACACTGGAGTGGTTGCCATTTCCTTCTCCAATGCATGAAAGTGAAAAGTGAAAGTGAAGCCGCTCGGTCGTGTCCGACTCTTAGCGACCCCATGGACTGCCGCCTACCAGGCTCCTCCGTCCATGGGATTTTCCAGGCAAGAGTACTGGAGTGGGGTGCCATTGCCTTCTCCGATTTGAATGCTGCTGCTACTGCTAAGTTGCTTTAGTCGTGTCCGACTCTGTGCGATCCTAGAGACGGCAGCCCACCAGGCTCCCCCGTCCCTGGGACTCTCCAGGCAAGAACACTGGAATGCTAAAGACACAAAAATTAATATTATCAACTGCCTATTGCAGCTTCCCAGGTGGCTCAGTGGTAAGAAGCCACCCGCCAGTGCAGGAGACGCAGGAGAAGAAGGTTCGATCCTTGTGTTGGGAATATCTGCTGAAGGAGGGCATGCAACCCTTTCCTGTATCCTTGCCTGCAGAATCCCATGGACAGAGGAGTCTGACAGGCTACAGTCCAAGAGACTGCAAAGAGTCGGACATGACTCAGCGCACAGGCGATGGCCTGTTGTGCTTTCTAGATATTTTACATACACTGTTGCTCAATGGATGAAGATAATACTCACAGAAAGACCTTAAAATAAAACTATCCCTCCTGAAATATATTTTCCACGTTTCAAAGGAGTCATATTTTTCTTGTCTTTAAGAATGTCAAGTCTCCACTGAGGCTAACTGGATTTTGGAGAGTAGTATCTTCTGTCAATCTTGGGGGCAATATGTGTGTCCTATAGAGCAAGGTCATTTACCAGAGGTAACTGAAAATCTCACTGACAAAACTGTCCTACAAAGGACAAAATATGAAAATAACGATGCCAAAATAATTGAAAATTTCCACTCAAATGCCAGGGCAGAGCACAACTGCACCAACTGACAGGAAAAAAAAGAATAATTTACTAAGGTATTTCTTATCCATTGTACCTCACCCCTACAAACACATTGAAGCTATGTTGAAAACTGCATTACAAGTTATTGCTGCCCTGAGCTTCAATAACTTGTAAAATGCTGGCAATGCACCTACTATAAACATTGAAAAAGCATCTTTAGTACATTACTGCCTCCAGGAGTGGAGACCATGTTTATGAAATTGGGAAGTTATGACCTCATCTGTTATGTATGTCGAACAGCTTACCCACTTTAAAAAGGCTGCCATGCAACTCCACACACATCAGGGAAAGGATAGTGGTACTTGGCAGGGGGAATAAAACAACAACAACATTTTTTTCTTAGCTCATTTATCTTACTTACATCTCAAATCTGGCTAATATGGTTCTGTTAAATAATATCCCACATAAAATATTAAGCATGCTACTTCCCCTTAGAGATCTTTCCTAACCCATATTCAAAGACAGCACTAAAAATTCCCTCAAATGTAAAGCACCAACAAATGAATCACTACAAAATAAAGGGGTCAAAGTTCCTTTAATGAATTTAAAATGTCAATCTCATTTCCACTTCTTGCCATTTCCTGTGATTAAAACAACTTCCTTTGACATGACTTACATCCTGTCTTCTAATCTAAGGTCTTTCTGTAGAAGCTATTCACAGCAGGCTAGCATAACCCAGGAGCTTATTCGAATGCAGAATCTCAGACTCCACTCCAAAGGTACTGAATCAGAATCAATAATTCAACAAGATCCTTAAGTAATTAGTATGCAGGTTAGAATTTGAAGACCAATGCTCTAGGGCCAAGGTCAAATAGAAGAATTGACCTAGAATGGGTGTCATTTAGTATTGGTATCTACTTAAAAAGTGGTATGTTTAAGTCTGTGAAATGCTGGACTAAATGAAATAAGTAGCTGTTTCTGCTTTTACACCGATAGTCTGTATTGAGGTAATGTGTACAGCACTGTCTTTCAGGCAAGTCTAGTCTATGCAGGGTCTTTTCCTTGGATATGCAGAAACACCCAGTTTGCTCAAATGAACTACTGTATGCCAACTAAGTACTAGGCCTATGGTGGTGGTTTAGTTGCAAAGTTGTATCCAACTCTTGTAACCCCATGAACTATAGTCTGCCAGGCTCCTCTGTCCATGGGATTTTTCAGGCAAGAATACTGGAGTGGGTTGCCATTGACTACACTAGTAGAGAATTTTTGAACTTGCTTTTTCCATGATTTTTTAAAATCATTATTGTATAGCTTAATATAGTTCTTCTGCTGCTGCTACTGCTGCTAAGTCGCTTCAGCTGTGTCCGACTCTGTGCGACCCCATAGATGGCAGCCCACCAGGCTCTGCCGTCCCTGGGATTCTCCAGGCAAGAACACTGGAGCAGGTTGCCATTTCCTTCTCCAATGCATGAAAGTGAAAAGTGAAAGTGAAGTCGCTCAGTCATGTCCGACTCTTAGCGACCCCATGGACTGCAGCCCACTAGGCTCCTTAGCTCAGTAATGTGGACATTTAGAAATAAACTACTTATGTCCTAATCTGGACAAATGTTCTGATATATGAAGTGAATTGAAAAAGGAAACTGACAATTATGCATGCACACTGTATGAGCCCATTGTTGAAGTACATATGCCATGTATATTGTATAACATATGACACATGGGTCATATGTATACAAACAAGCATGGGAAGAAAAACATACAAAAAATCTTAGTGATTATTCTGAGGGGTGCAATGAAATACATGGAATGGGAACTTGTATTTTTTAAAGATTTTTGTAGCAATAATACTAGAGGCAATATTTACTACGTGGAGTTCTAAGAAGTTTTCCAACTTGCTTTCTTTACCCAAATGCCACTATTTCTGTTGTTAAGTAGCTAATTTTATTACTTGTCTCATATTTTTAACAGGACTTTTTGCTTTATTTCTAAGAACCATTTCCACTAAAAAGAAAAGTAGTAGGCAGAAAACAAAATAAATTACCATTTGACAACAGCTCAGGCATTTTTGGCAGGAGGAATATTCTAATAAAAATAAAATAAGCTTTCAGAGTTCCTTGTATATGTACATGATCTTATTCTTCCTTAAATTAATACCACAGACTCTTGTGAAGCTTTGGTTTATCAGGAATTGTTCCAGTAGGTGCCCCTACCCTGTCCCTATAAATGAGTCATACCAGGAGAAAATGAGGTCTTTTTCCTAAGGAATGGCAGTTCTGTTGTTGCTGCTCTGGCACCCCCTGGTGGAGGAAAATCAGACAGATTCGGAGAACTGAGGAGCAACCCACTGGGAATCTTGTCCAGAAGATAAATGCGTTGCATCTCTCAGGTAACTTCTAAGACTGGAGCACTTGGGGATGAAAGTTCATTTCAGTTGCATTGATTTAGTGCTGTGGCCTTCTGATAAAGGCACTGCCGGGCCCTCTGTGGCGTAAGCTTGTCTGTGCTTCCTGTGGGTTTTTCATATTTAGCAAAGCAGCTGTGCCCAGTCAAGTTCAATATCCAGAGATGCCACAGATAAGGTCACAGAGAAAATCCGAAATGCCAGACTCACAGCATTATACACATGTGTGTATGCGTGTGGCTTTGCTACATGTTTGAAATTTTGCCCTCTATTTCGTGGGTCATCATGCAGTTTCCAGAAAAGGCTGTCCAAGACACAACTGTAAGTGGAGTTGCTCTAAGCATAGGCTTTGGAGTCCAACAACCTGGGCTCTGTACACTGAAATATTTACCTTGTGTATCTTGTTTTTCATCTATGAAGTGCAGGATAGAATCAACATTTTCTTACAGAGAATTAGGAGGTTTAAAAGGTTGCACTGTAGAACCCAGTGCTTAGTATTCATTAAGCACTTATGTTAGTGATACAAAAAGGCTGTCTTTAAAATACAAGTAATTTTTTTTTTCGTTTTCTTTAGTTTTAATACTGGAGAACTGCAGATGTCTCTCTTTTATTATCTTAAAATCAATCTAATAGTATATAGATGGATGTTTCCGCAAAACATATGATGACCATCCCACCGGTTTTCCAGTTACCTGGAATGATTGATTGCCTGGAGAAGACTATGTATTCTACTGATAAAGCAGGGGTAATCCCCTTTCATAAGAGAATGCAGCCCCACTCCTGGCAATTAAATTTGTATTGTTATGTGAGGGAGGGGTAGAAATACTATTAATCTCTCTCTTAGCCTGAGACATCTTTCATGACCGTTTCCTACATGAGTCATTCAAGTAGGTCAGAGAAGAGAAGAGCCCCTTTCCCAAGAGTGAGGCATGTGGTTTGATGCTAAAAAGGTCTAGTAATTGGAGTCACCAAAGTACTGAATCAGCGCAAATATCAGATGGGGAGTCTCAGAGCACTGCTCTCCAAGTGCCAGCGTGGACGCCATCTGCTGCCATTAGACTGACAGCTGCAACCTCTTTGCTGAAGAAAAACACCTGAAAAGTCAACCCTAAGTGGACCAGCTGCATCAGGTCCCCGCTGTGCAATCTTCTGAGAGAACCGGTGTTTATTTGGGTTTCAAAAACGCAGTTTCCGCCTCCCTTGCACAAGTCAAGGCCTTATGCTGTTCAAACGCCCCTGTGTATGCTAATACTTTTGGGGCTTTTCCCCTGACCTGAAACTAAATTGGGTGTTTCTGAACTGAAGTTCTGCCACAGAAACTGAAATCAGTTTTAGTGAAGGTTTTTTGTTTTTGTTTTTCCTTCAGCATTTAGCCTTTCAGAAGTGAGCATTACATTCACAGCATTTTATTTGAGTACTGAAGAAAAATCATTAAAGCAGCTACACAGTGCACTTATTTCATAGCCTTATCATTTCACTGGGGCTTCCCTGGTGATTCAGGCGTAAAGAACCCTCCTGTCAATGCAGGAGACGCAGGTTCGGCCCCTGGGTCGGGAAGATTTTCTGGAGTAGGAAATGGCAACCCACTCTCCAGGATTCCTGCCTGGAGAATTCCATGGACAGAGGAGCCTGGCGGGCTGAAGTCCATGGGATCACAAAGAGTTGTGATTTAGCACAAAGCCAAGAAATTATTTCGCTATTACCCAAATGTGTCAAAGCCCTCAGCAGCTCTAATATGCATATCTTCTAAAGTATGTGTTTATATATTTTCCCCTAAGATATGTTACATCTAATGAATAGGCAAAATTCCTTACCTATGTTTCCTATCTAGCTGCACGTGAAGTGTTTCTAGACAGCCCTCAGTACTTTTCTTATGTACATACTTATGTATTTTTCAAAAGTATATACAGTGATTCCTATAAGATAGTCTCCTAATTGCTTTACAAATATCAGCTTTCAAAATTCTCCTTGAAGCCCTACTGCAGCTATAACACATTATCACAAACACGGTAGCTTAAAAGAACACCAATTATTCTATAATTTTTAAAATGAGTCAGTCTTACTGGGCTAAAATCGGGTGTTCATTCTGGAGGCTTCAGAGGAGTATCTATTTTCTTGCCTTTTCCAGCTTGAGAAAACGCCCTCATTCTTGGTTCTTGGCTAATTACTTCCATCCTCAAAGCCATCATGTCTTTATGAAATGATGAATCACGCTGGCTGGCTGCTCTCATCACATCTCCTACTTTGACTCTTCCCCTCTATTTTACTTTTTAAGGCTTCTCTCTTCATCTCAAGATTCTTAATCTCATCTTCAAAGTCCCATTTGGCATGTAATACAACATACTTGTGGACTTGGATATCTTGAGGGTCATTATTTTGCCTACCACAGCTACGGTAATCATTCTCATTTTACATGTGAGGAAATTGAGTCAGATAAGAGATTTATCCAAGGTCACACAGATAACTAGAGGCAGAGTTTGGTTTTAAATACAGGCAGTTTGGCTTCAGAGTTTGGGCCTCTAACAATTTCGGTTTAGTATGCGTGAACTGAAAAAGAGAAGGAAAGATTGAAGAAAGGAAACAGATAAATATTTTATCCCTAGCATCATATACAATCATGCCAGGTGGCATTAAATGAATTAAACTCTTACTTTAAGTACTGACAGCAACAAAATGCCATAGCAAAGAGAACTTAAAGACAAGAGAAACAATGCCCCGGAACAATGAGAATGGGCCACTGAGATTGCTCATGTTTGTTGCACCAATTGCCTGAGAAAGGCTGAAAATACTGACAAAAAAGGAAGAACCATAGTTTAAGGATGTAAAAATAACAGTTTGAAAAGTATAGGAAAGTGAGGAGGCTCTGAGTGGATATCAAAGATGTACAGTAAAGTGGAAACTGGAAAATCAGAAAAATATTTTAATTGGCAATGCAGGAATGCATATAAAGAGAATCTTTTAACCAACAGTTTCATTGCCAAACTACACAAAATAACCAATTCCATTGACATGGAAATCTCTTTCATGTTTGTATTATAATATATTGGAATTCCAAGTTGAACTCTAGGATGGGAGCCTTGTCAAATTTGGAGATGAAGATAATGAAATGAAACCAGGAAATCAAGAAAGATTTAAGCAGCAGAACATATCTAATGACACTGATAATTTTGAAATTAATTTCACTAATGTCAGGATTCAAGTTCAGCGTCTCCAGTTAATGAAATAAAGCCATCATAAATGTTAGTTGCTCAGTTGTGTTCAAATCTTTTGTGATCCCATGGCCCATCCAAGGCATTCTTCAGGCAAAAATACTGGAGTAGGTTGCCATTCCCTTCTCCAGGGGATCGTCCTGACCAGGGATCAAACCCAGGTCTCCTGCATTGCAGGCAGATTCTTTACTGTCTGAGCTACCGGGAAAGCCCAAAATATATACACCCAAATATTAGGGCAATCTAGGCACCATTATGCTAATGATGTGTCTCACATCCTCTAATTACATTTTCCTTTTCAGAAAAAATAACAGTTCCATTTCCAAATATATTTCCAGTTTTTCAACAGATATTTAGAAATCCTTTTATATGATAAGCTGTAAGCATTGTGTTAGGATGCATAGATAATGCCATGTTCTAGGCATATGCACATGTTTAAAATGGCAGAGGACTATCTTAAATACGAATATTTAAAACACATTTCCAAAGCAATATCTATCTACTGTAAAAAACTTAGAAAATATGCAGATGTAAAAAGAAATATAATCTATTACTATACCAAACAATAAGACATGCTGTTAATAAAAGCTGATATTTTGAATTATTTCTATAGACTTTTACCTTATAAATGCATCTGTGTTTAAAAAAGGACTTACAGTTTAGACAGTATTTTCAACTTTTTAAAATTTAACAATGTGTTTTACACAAAATGCTTATGGACATTTCCCCTAATCATTAAATACTATCTCATCTGATAGCTACATACAGTTCTGTTGTAAATGCACACCATAAAGCATTTAGTCAAGACAATTTTGTTTACAATTTAGTGAAGAATTTATTCTCAGAACTCTAAATTTCTCTAAAGTGTTTGCTCCGCAACTCCTGCAGTAACACAGTTCCATGACATTTATCACTACTTTCTGTCAAACCCTATTGCACCATTTCAAGTATCCTGCAATTTCTTTGCAATGGATAATATCTTTTCATTAATTCTTCCTAAGCTCTATATTTAAAGTCCCATTTTTAACACATTAGACCTAGGAGTATAGTCAATGATGATGACTTTTTAGATGTTTCTAAGACAATTTTTCATTGTTTCTCCTCACTGTATTTGCATGATTTCTCTAAAATTACTGAAAATAAAATTTACTCCAACATCCTGTCCCTCACCACCACTACTATTTCCTCAAAGTAGTGAAAGATACCAAGAAAAATGTGTTCAGTAATCAATAAAACAGGTAATTTCCCATGAAAATATCTTAAGCTAAAGAGCTATTCCAAGCAGTATCAGAAATGAATCATGTAATAAAAGCTTTCATCATGTGATAAAAGCTGGAAGTCATTAAATATTGATATTATTCTTACTGTTTCATGTTGGACGGTATGGAGCCATTATCTGAAATCTAGAAAAGAGAAACAACAAATAAAAATATTCCTTTCAGATGAATTTGTTGCCTGGCTGCCTTACTACCACAAAGCAATTTTGACCAATTTTTACAGCAAAAGTAATTTTCACACACAAAAGCCAGGAAAAGACAGAAAGATAATATATGAATTAAACTTGTATGATTAAGCCTAAGAAAATTGGTAGGTACTAGATTTATCATTTTTCCTTAAAAATACATGCATTTGATTCACTTATTTTATTTTTTTATTTTTTAACTTTACAATATTGTATTGGTTTTGCCATATATCAACATGAATCCGCTACAGGTATACGCGTGTTCCCCATCCTGAACCCCGCTCCCTCCTCCCTCCCCGTGCCATCCCTCTGGGTTGTCCCAGTGCACCAGCCCCAAGCATCCAGTATCATGCATCGAACCTGGACTGGCGACTTGTCATATATGATAGTATACATGTTTCAATGCCATTCTCCCAAATCATCCCAGCCTCTCCCTCTCCCACAGAGTCCAAAAGATTGTTCTATACATCAGTGTCTCTTTTACTGTCTCGTATACAGGGTTATTGTTACTATCTTTCTAAATTCCATATATATGCGTTAGTATACTGTATTGGTGTTTTTCTTTCGGGCTTACTTCACTCTGTATAATAGGCTCCAGTTTCATCCACCTCATTTGATTCACTTATTTTAGACTAAAATTACTTTTTACAAAACAAAATACAGTGAAAATTGATTTACATCTTGGAAAGTACTTTTAACCTTTCTTTAAACAATTTAGCCGTGTAATTTGAACAAAATGATTATGTCCCTTTCCACATATCATTAAATACTATCTTGTCTAAATACTCAAATTTAAGACTGGATTCAATAATAGAAACTTTTTTACAAAAATACAAAGAATATGACTAAGATATGACTAAGATAAGTTGGTTTTTTTTTCTGATAATTTATATACTTATATAAAATGCCTAAAGATGGTAAAGCATCTGCCTGCAATGCAGGTAAACCTGGGTTCGATCCCTGGGTCAGGAAGATCCTCTGGAGAAAGAAATGGCAACCCATTCCAGTACCTTAGCCCAGAAAATCCCATGGGGATTGCAAAGAGTCGGACACGACTGAGCGATTTCACTTTCACTAAAGATATATAGTTCACAAATCCCCTATGAAACAATAAAAATGCTTCAACTCATAAATTGATATTTCAAATATTAAAGTCCTTTTAAATCAGGTATTTTGAAGCAAAATTAAGGTATATGATAATAAACTGCAATTTAAAAATTCCTAAATATTACTGATAAGACCTGCAGATAATATTTCTCTATTAAAAAATGAGGATAAGGGGTGCTGGCTACAGTTTTTAGCCACTTGTACTAGCTCTTCAAAAAGGACAACCCTAGGGTAGGCCCAAGCTATAAATCTGTTTCGCATAAACAGATAGAATAGATGTTTCTCAAGAGTCCCTGTGTGCTCATAAATGAATACTTCACCAAGGACCAGAAAAGAATAGGTCCCTAGCTACATCAGAGCTTTACCTGTTTGCAGTTTTGTTTTTTTGCTCCAAGAATTAATGAGAACATTTTTGATTCTCATTAATCTAAAAAACTATCTAAAAAACTGCTTCTTCCTCTAACAGGCAGTGCTTAAACTTAGAACCATTCCCTAATCTCAAGAGTAGTCTCATTTCATTAAAGCCAGAAGTCAGTGCCCGACTATCTCAGCATCTGCCCCCTTGTTTGGGGGGAAAAAAAAAAAAATTTTGTCTAGACAGCTTAAGTAAAGGGTGCTATTTACGTTTATCTTAACCACTAGAAGAGACTTACCAACTAAATATGGGCAGGAATGGGTGGAGCAGGGCAGGACAATTGACACTGCCACAGTTATAGGTTATAATGGACTTTAAAATCTGGTCCTGGATGCACAAAGCTCAGAGAAAGAGGACTTTCACATGCCTTCAAAAAATTAAACATGTTTTCTACTCAGAGAAGTATTCACTACTATTCTTTAATATTCCAAGCACCAGGGGAAAAAAAAAAAAATATATATATATATATATATATATATATTTATTTTGTATTTCCTAAGCTTCGTTTTCCTTCTTAAAGAGTCCTTGGGCCTAGAAAAGAAAACAACGGTCTCAAAGGCCCTTGCTGAATCATCTAACTTTGGAGAAAACAAAACTGAACTTTAAGTCCTGCCCTGATGCTCCGGACCAGTTGCATCTACCTAGGACTTATCACCCCCTGCCCAGAAGCCTCCTACCCGCTACATCTGCCCGGGACTTAGTGCCCCCTGCCCAGGGAACTTATCAACCCCTGCCCAAAAACTCCCACCCCCTGTTCAACTACAAATGCCATCTCAACTAAAGATTACTCAAAACGTCCCGCCTGACTAAGGTTTCCCTTATTGCTTCCACAAACTTCGCTTTAAATATGAAGCCTCCCTGATCCCTCTTACACTCAGCCTGGTTGGTAGGCCCTCCTTGCCTGGATAAAGGTAATCTATCCTTCTTCTCTTCCTCGGCCCGAACTATACCTTACACTTCTAGTGCCAGGCAGGCATAGGATGATGGCATGGGCTTGCTAATAAAGCCATTCCGAGGGACCACATGTTATCACTCTGCCAGCACACCGCCAACACTGCTTTCGCTAACACTCAGACTGTTGTAAACAACCTCCACTTCTCTGGTGCCTCTAATGACAAACACTCTGCTGAGTGCTTAACACACATTGTCTCCAGCGTACCTTGCGATATCAATGAGAACCATAAGTATATTCAAAACGAAGGTTTATAAAAGCGGTTGACCTGACTCTGTCTGTTCCCAGGTCTCTACACTAGACCACCGTCACCTTCCATTTATACAAACCATGTAGTGTATTTTGAGTAATGCAGTGTGCCTGCCACTTTTTAAATAAAAATAATCATATAGCTTTGGGAAGCTACCTGCATGTCCATGTCAGGCCCTCAGTTCCAACCATCCTCTCCCCCTCTTTGCTCCAGTCACTCAGAGGTACTTAAGAAACTGAACTTGAATGCTATTCTGTAAAGCCTCCTCATGCAGGCTTCCATCCAGATTCTCTCAATTTCAGTAGCACCATATCTAGTCTTTCGCTGGAGCTATACTACTTCAACATTGGAGTCATCTATATTCCTGTCTACATGAAAATGCAAGGTACTTGAATAGCTGATGCCTGCCTGCCACCCCTATGCTCTCAAGTTCCTGATACATTGACCGGGGAAAGAACAGGTGTTAAATAATTGTTAAGTGAATTACTGTGTCTGCTCAAGGAAGATGATTTACTACGGAGGGATGCAGGCTGCACCCAGCAGGTCTAGTCGGGGAAGGATGTCTGACAATGCAATTGTTGCTTGGTGCAGTCTCTTAATCCTGGGCAATTGTTTCAGCATTTTCCATTTAGTATTGTCTTATGCATATATTACCTCATTCAATCTATCCATCCTATAATGTATTATTTGCTATAACATATATATTATATACAATGTATTCCCTCCTATAATGTAATACTTACTGATATAATGCTTATTTAAAATAGCACCTTTACAATTTGGTGCAGATTATAGACATGTGGATTTGACCCTTACAGGTCAGGATCCGTGATGATCAGACTTAGCCGGTAAGAGTTCAAGAAAAAAGGTTTTACAGTTTATTCAGATGCAGTGCTAAAGTACGTCTGCATATTTGTGTTTTAGATGAGAAAGAGACAAAGACATATAGACGTATACAGCAGGAGTAAAACAGGAACGGGTTTTGGAAGATGAGTGGTCGAACTGTCCATAAATAGGGTCTCAGAATTGATAATTCTTAAATGTTGGAAAGACACAGAAGAGGTCAAGTCTTCAGTAAAGGACATCATTATGAAATGATATGCAATTGAATTATAAAGTTAAGGTTGATTAAGCTTCTAGAGTTATTGATAAATATGAGAGAAGTATATTCAAAGATATTTACTACAATGAAATAGCGATTTCATCTTTCCCTACATGATGAAGTATATCCAGAATATTTCTAAGGTTTTTCTATTTTTGTTATAAAACATCTACATATATACATTTTAAAATTTATTAACTTTATATTAGATTTATTTTTATTGAGGTAACACTGGTTTATGCCTTAAGTTCCATGTGTACAATATTATATTTCTGCTTCTATGTACCCTGCAGCATGCTTATCACCAAAAGTTTAGCTTCCATTTGTCACCATACATTGGATCCCCTTGACCCCTTTCACTCTCCCCATCCCCAACTCTCTGCCTCTGATAACCAGTACTCTCTTCTCTGTATCTACAGGTTTTTGTGTGGTTTGTTGTTGTTGTTTTACACATATGAATTAAATACGGTATTTATCTTTCTCTGTCTGACTTATTTCACTTAGCAACCAGGCTACATCCATGTTGCTGCAAATGGCAAGATTTCATTTTTATAGCTAAATAGTATTTTATTGTATATATATACCACATCTTTATCCATCCATCACTTGTGGGCACTTAGGTTGTTTGCATACCTTGGTTATTGTAAATAAAACTGTGATGAACATAAGGTTGCATGTGTATTTCAAATTAGTGTTTTTGTTTTCTTTGGAGGAAAACCCTGAAGGGGGATAGCTGGGTCGCACGGTGGTTCTAGTCTGAATCTGGGAATCTCCATGCATTTTTTGCAGTGGCCCCATCACTTTCCATTTCCACCAGTAGCGTAGCATGTGCTCAGTTGCTTCTGACTCTTTGCAACTCACAGACTGTAGCCTTCCAGGCTCCTCTGTCTACAGGATTTTTCCCGACAAAATTACTAGAGTGGGTTGCCATACCGTCCTCCAGGGGATCTTCCCAACCCAAGCATATCACACGTGTCTCCTGCATTGCCCACAAATTCTTTACTGTTGAGCCATCGGGGATGTCCCTGTGTCGGAGGGTTCTCTTTTCTTCACATTTCTGTCAACACTTGTTATTTTTTGCCTTTTTGATACCAGCCATTCTAACAAGCATGACATAATATTTCACTGCGGTTTTGATTTGTATTTTCCTGATGGTTAGTGATGTTGAGCATCTTTTTGTGCCTATTGGCCATTTGTGTGTCTCCTTCAAAAAATATCTATTCTGCTCCTCTGCCCATTTTTTAATCACAAATGATGTATCCAGTAGTGAGTTAACATTCAAAATGCCATAAAGAATGCCTACAACTCAATAGGACATCTATATATTAATAGTATATCTAGATATTCTGAACTGAAAAGAATATAGCAGTGTATTTTTAGTTATCAAGCATTGCTCTAGGGATTTAAGAAGGCAGGGAACTAGAAAGAAATCAAATCAATTTTACAAAATTATGTTGTCGAACTTGCTTTATTAATATGTCTACATTTGTTCTTTTATACTCCTTTGTAATCTTTAGAGAAAAAAATATATAGTTTCCAAAACAAAACATACAAAAAACACGGTAAGATCCAAAAATGTATCTGTTAGTGTCCAAACAGTAAAATAAGAAAAGAAAACTTTTTTTTAGTATTTAAAACAAAAAGACCAGGTATTGTTCAGGTGGTAGAAGAGACTGAGAAACAAACCCATTTCAGGGAAGAAAGATGGAGACCAGCTCCTGCAGTGCTCAACCAGCATGCCCAGGCTGGAAGGACAAAGGGAATAGATGTGCCCAAAGAACCCAAGACCTGGGTCACCCACTCTCTTCTCCCAGGTGTTGGCTTCACCTTTTCTGTGAGTTACATGTTCAGACTGACCTTTAAATAATCTTTATAGCTCCATGAAAGTCCTTGCGAAGTCTCTGACAGAGTCACATAACTTTCTCCCCTTGTCTCTGAAATTATCACTGTGGCAGAGTGGGTTATTCATATATTAAGGCTGAGGTCATGGGCCATGAGGTGACATGGACTCACAGGACTAGGAATGGATTGTGTTAAAGACAGGAATATGGATGTGGATTGACTTAAGAGTCTGTAATACAGAGTGAAGTCAGAAATATAAAAACACATATTATATATTAATCCATACATGTAGAATCTAGAAAAATGGTACAGATGAACCTATTTGCAAGACAGGAATAGAGATACAGACATGGAGACCAGACTTGTGGATATGGAGGTGGGGAGGAAAGGGTGGACGAATTGGAAGATTAGGATACACACACACACACACACACACGCACATATTACCATGTGTAAAATATCTAGCTAGTGGGAACCTGCTGTATAACACAGGGAATTACACTTGGTGCTCTGTGATGACCCAGAGGAGTGGGACTGTGGGCGGGAGGTCCAAGAGGGAGAGCATCTGTGTATACATATAGCTGATTCACTTCCTTGTACATCAGAAACTAACATGGCAGTGTAAAGCAATTATACTTCAATTAAAAAAAAATAAAAGGCAGGGGATGAAAGCAGCTCTAACAAAACCACACAGTCTAAAGTAATCATGGAATACGAGTCAGAGAGTGGTAGTTGTGCTCCACAGAAAAGATTTATTACCATCAGATATATTCATGTTTACTGCACAAAGCTTAGAGTTCCTCAGAGTTATATTCTATAGAGAGAACACAAACTAATTCCATCTACTCAGAGAGTATATTGGAAGACAAGTGAGGAAGATATGAAATTAGGGATGACCTTGAGTCCCTCAGATGTATGTTTGTTGAAAAGGTGTATCTTTGCTATTTATTATTAATAAAGCTTTGTAACACTTGTAAATGATACATACTTATATATTCTAGAGAAGCATAATAGCAATTTCAAGTCTTCTTCCAGCAATATCACCATCACACATGTTTTAATTATGTAGTAAGCAAAACCTGTAAGGAGGCAGTGGAAAAATGGGAAGAGGAAGACTCCTTGGGGTACTGCTGGCTTTAGCAGGCAGCAGCAGCAATTACCAGATTAGAAAGAGAGAAAGAACAAAAAGCTGAAGGCAGGAAGCTTCATTTCAAGTATCAGCAGTTGTTTTGAAAGGATCATCTTGATGGCTTTGGTAAGGAAGAAGGAAAAGTGTTAGGAAAAGTGAACTGTGGTGTTGGAGAAGACGCTTGAGAGTCCCTTGGACTGCAAGGAGGTCCAACCAGTCCATCCTAAAGGAGATCAGTCCTGGTTGTTCATTGGAAGGACTGATATTGAAGCTGAAACTCCAATATTTTGACCACCTGATGCGAAGAGCTGACTCACTGGAAAAGACTGTGATGCTGGGAAAGATTGGGTCAGGAGGAGAAGGGGATGACAGAGGATGAGATGGTTGGATGGCATCACCGACTCGATGGACATGGGTTTGGGTGGACTCTGGGAGCTGGTGATGGACAGGGGAGGCCTGGCGTGCTATGGTTCATGGGGTCGCAAAGAGTTGGACACGACTGAGCAACTGAACTGAACTGATGTGAGAGGTGTTTACAATTCAGATGATACATACTGTAAAATATCAGCTGAGTTAAAGCCTTCCCTCTGAAAAATATGCACAATATCCAGTGCTATAAGACTATGCCTTATTTTTCTCTATTGCAGAGTTTCTATTTTTCAGCAGTATTGGAGAAAGAATGAAGAGAAGCTGCAAAAAGTGATTAGAAATCGAAACTATGTTACAGGAAAATGAGCATAAAATTTGCTAAGAGCTTTTCATCACCTACATTATGCTTAAATACCACAATAATCAGACACGTGACAGAGTATCTGCTTAGTTCTCACAGCATAGCGATTCTCAGAAGTTTTTCATTCTAAATTTCATTTCAGAGGATCATCAAAATAATAGAGCAGTAAAACTAAATAGCAATGAAATATAATGAGAGGGGAAAGGCATCAGTTCTGTAAGCAGGAAAGTGTTAAGAATGTTTTTAAATGAGATTAGATTTGCAATGCATGGAAGGTCAATGAGGCAAATACAAGTTATACTAAAAGGCATAGATTTCAATATTGCCTGAACTTTTTTGTAGGTGGATATGATGAAATCTAGAACTAAAAGAGAGATGGAAAGAGACTATGTTTGAAAGCATATGCTGTTTGGGTTTACTATGATTTCAAAAATAAGATATCTTTAAAAATAACACTGACTTCATCATTATGAATGACCTAATGTAAAGAGGTTTCAAATCAACAATTAGTTCTCTTTTATTGTCCAAACCACTGCCTATAAGCGTTTTAGAATGTTTTAGCAAAATGACTGAATTTGTCACTAACTACCATCTTTGAGCTTTCATACTGTACCAATTCTGTCCATGATCATTTAGTATCAATTTAAAAAAGTATTGAGAATTCAGTCTCTATTTGCTGTACATTGTTTTATTCTAGAGAAAGAATTTCATTCATATCTAGGAAAGTAGACAGTTAATGCTAATCTTAAAATACACTGGCAACTGAAAATCATTTGCATAAATGTTTTGATATCTGACTTTGGAAAATAAACAGATTGTAGTAAACCACTCTTTCAATTATATTTGAGTTTATTCTCTGTAATTACCTAAATAATAAACTCTAGAGACATAGATTTTCAGCATAAAGTTCCTAACATAAGAATTAGCTACACTATATGCTTCAAGGTATAGTTGTGGTCTTATTTTATTCTGTCTATATATTTCAAATCAGTTTGTCAATATTAATAATCAGTATGCTAGAATTCTAATTTTTGACTAGATAACAATATTTACCAATTTCTCTGTAACTTAAAAGTCTACTTCCCATATTAGGCAGAACTCCCCAGATGTATTTTCTTAAGAAAAAAGTTGAAAATTAATTATGATCTTATTTTATTTTTGTTTGGTATTTGTTTTTGCTCCACTACTTTTAAAATTGAAAATCTAGTTTCCTTGATGAAATTTTTAAACAAAATTGAATCCCTCAAAATAAAACTTTCCACAGGTCTTCATGAGCTATGAAAATTTGATTTTTTTATACACATAGAACTGAAAATAAAACTAAAATTGGATCCCCATACTTCCAAGGAAATGGTTAACTTTCTTCCAAAAAAATTCTTTTCTCTTTTAATTTTCTCATCACTGCAAAAATACAAAAAAAGCAAAAATAAAGCCTAAAAATATATTTTAAAAAAATACACAAAAGCATTTTTTGTGTCGATTCATTATGGATAAAACTTTAACAGACAACAGAAATTTTATGTAATATTTGCTAGACAAGTCAAATGCGAGACATTTAATCTGATCTTAAATTTGATTTACATTTCTCTAATATGGGAATTATTATTATGGGGAACTCCATATAGATAAAAAACTTTGCTGATGATCCACAGTTCTTCTTTTAAGAAATCTAATGAAACTAGTTTTTAATTAAAAAAAAAAAGCTACCGAAGAAAGTAGTGTGCCAGAAATGACTTGTATAGCATGAATATATTTTGTGTAACAAAATAAATGTACAGATAACGCTGACTTAGATGTGGTGGAAAATAGAAATCTGAACCAATAAAAAATACCAAGTGGAGAATGATTTATTAATGTAATGAATACTACTTTTACCTTGAAATATAAACAATATTATGCACTGCTGCTGCTGCTAAGTCACTTCAGACGTGTCCGACTCTGTGCGACCCCATAGACAGCAGCCCACCAGTCTCCTCTGTCCATTGGATTCTCCAGGCAAGAAAATTGGAGTGGGTTGCCATTTCCTTCTCCAATTACGCACTGCAAAGTTAATCAATTCAGGTGCTAGTTACAAGTAGTGACAGACTGGGCTTCCCTGGTGGCTTAGTGGTAAAGAAAGTGCCTGCCAATGCAAGGAGACACAGGCTCAATCCCTGGGTTGGGAATATCCCCCTGGAGAAAGAAATGGCAACCCACTCCAGTATTCTTGCCTGGGAAATCCCATGGACAGAGGAACCTGGTGGGCTACAGTCCATGGGGTGGCAAAAGAGTTGGACACAACTTAGCAACCAAACAACAATAAGTGTGAGAGTATCTAAAAACAGTTTTGGTATTTGAATGGAGAGTGTCAGGGTGCTGGGTTGGCTTTTAAGGTGATCTTCAAAGACTAGATGATACAAGGGAGTAAACTATGCTTAGCTCTAGGAAGAACACACCATGAATAATACCTTATCCGGTGTCTGAGGTCCTCACTGTCCCAGAGAAAGGATAGGCATATGTTCAGTTACCCAAGGTAGATGTGCCAAGTGACACAGTAAGGTAAACTAAGACCCCAGGAGAGGTGTATGTGGTGAAATAATTCATGTTGGAAAATGGAAGATTTTTTACAGAGAACATAGCATTGGTGAAGTGTACTGGAGAATATGTAATTTATTGAATTTTAGGTTAATAAGAAGGTCATATGAACAGAAATATAATAAAAATAAAATCAACAGTAGCAAGGCTGTACTGCTGGATATTGTTTGTCTTTTTTTTAAAGAAATGGCTAGTGTGAACCAGAGGCAATTCAAGCTTCATGGAACTTCCTCGATCAAAAATGAAATGTGACAAAAGCGGAAATGAGGCTTCTCCTGTAGTTTGTAAATGAATAAAATACATTCTCTAGTCATGTACTTTGTCTTGTTTTCATTTCCACTGCTGGATAGAGTCGTCATGATGAAAAAAGATGTCACATGAGCAAAGAAAACCAAGAACAGGAGTAAGGAGGCATTTTTGTGGTAGACCGGTTATAAAAATAACCATAACCGTTAGTAAAAGTCATGTACATAGGTTTGCCTTAATGGCAAAAAGCACAATGGCTAAGAAGATGGTACTCAAAAACACGCTTACTTACTTCTAATTTAAAATGAATATACGTGTCAGTTTTCATGATTTTGAGAGGTTCTGGTCAACATAAGTGACAGGAGTCAGAAGACTCTTTAGAGAGAAATAAAATATCCCCCGAGTTTGGCTTTGATAAAGATCTTCAGTCTTGATAAAATAAAGATATCCTGAATTTAGCAACCTCCCCTATAACAGAGCCCAATGTATGTGCAGATATAAATCTGAGCCCATCAGCATCAGCCCTGGGACTCGGGGGCAGGGGAACTGCTGCAACATGCCAATGATCACACTGCTCTCTATGCCTCATATATCAAAGCCCTTAGTGTTTGATCCAAGAATCGTGTTCTTTATGCCAATACCCAAGAAACTGTGGCATGTGGATTTGTTAGCTTGCAAGTTAGGTAAGATATTAGACCTTTCACAGTTCTTGATTTTAGAATTAAGAAGACAAGTGAACTGGTGCCTAAGACTTACCCAAAACATCCCTCCAAATTCACTGATCAGAATATGGCGGGGAGAGGGGGGAGTGGGGGGTGGTAAACTTGGAAGTCTGAAATACCATCAAGCTCTGCAGGTAATTCATACAAACGTACCCCTTTAGTATCTCAATATTAGTACATTATTCATCCTCTAAGCTATGCAAACTAGATAATGTACTTTTCCTATCAAAGGTGCAGAAAATCAGTGGATGCATCTTGCATAGAGGTTGGTACAATACTGATAGCAGTATTGCAAAGTGAGGTCTTCTGTCTCAGAATTTGCTGCTGCTGCTGCTAAGTCACTTCAGTCATGTCTGACTCTGTGCGACCCCAGAGACGGCAGCCCACCAGGCTCCCCCGTCTCTGGGATTCTCCAGGCAAGAACACTGGAGTGGGTTGCCATTTCCTTCTCCAATGCAGGAAAGTGAAAAGTGAAAGGGAAGTCGCTCAGTCGTGTCCGACTCTTAGTGACCCCATGGACTACAGCCTACCAGGCTCCTCTGTCCATGGGATTTTCCAGGCAAGAGTACTGGAGTGGGGTGCCATCGCCTTCTCTGGTCTCAGAGTTTAGCGATTGTTAAACTTTTAACTAAGAATTTTTAATTAAGGATTTTCCCTAAGCCACTTGTCTTCTGTTGATACAGGTACAGCTCCTAGAGTGATGCTGAAAATACTTGCTTGACAGTTCTTAGATGTGACAAGATCACTGCTTTCATTTACTTAGCCCAGATGACATGAATCTGATAGAGGTGAAGGTTTTTTTCTGATTTAATTCACTTTTTAAAAATCTCATTCTCTCTCCATTACTTTCTGCCACATACTCCAGCTTCTCTGGCCTGGGAGTTAGATCATCTTTCTGTTTTTCTATTTCTTTCTAGTGACTTTCTGCCCTGTCAAAATTCAATCATTTTGCATATCTGTTTTTATTCATTATGTATTTTTTTCTCTTATTTACAGAAATTGGGCAATACCCAATCTCCAAATAAACAAAATCTTCGTCTGAAGACCTGAAATGTAAGTAGGAGTAGGAATTCCTCTCACCTATCATAAACTTATCTGAAGAAGGTACAACTGATGTTGTGGAGCCATGTGTAGAGTTATTGTTCCCAAAGGAAGACCTGGGAGATGAACGGTGCCTTCTGCTGTAATAGAAAACCAATCTACTTAGTGCCCTGGATAGTCAGATTGCTTATTCTAGCAACCTGGTCTGTCACCCCTAAAGCATTTCTTCTATAGTTCTTGTCAGCTTCAGTGACTTTGAAATTAATAGACTGTTACCAATAATACATTTACAGTCTTCAGTGGATAAAAAGGCAATCGTTTACACATGATATTTTGGAGAGGAACACGTTGTATTTAATACAGTGTGGTAAAGCAGCACTAATGCCATCTCTCAGTGGTTCTTGCCAATTAAGTTGATAGTAAGGGTCACAGTGGTCAATTTTTATATATAAGGAATTTTAAAACTATGGAGGGCACTATCCAGTATGATCAACCCTCACAAAAAAAAAAAAAAAAACATTATAAATGAATCAAAGTGAAAAAAAAAAATCCTGGAAGGAACATAAAATATTTTTAAGGAAATATTCTGTATAAGGTCAATTATATATTTCCTTTTTACCATCTCCCAGGTTCTCAAGTTCAAGGCTTGATTTTTTTTTCAAATTAATACTTCGTGTTGCTGTAAATAAGTGAGAAGAAACAGACTTTTGCCATCCTATTGTCTCTCTAAAGTTCACTGGATCTTCCTTAATCATTCATGAATATTCAGTATTTTTCATCTTGGCAGAGAAAGCAACATGGCTTGAGTTTACAATTAACTTGTTGGGAGTAAACAATCTTTAGCCAACTTTACATCCTACCTAGACATGTGAAAAGATAAACAGCACAGAGGTATTAACAACAAACTGATCACACATATAGCTTTCTGACATGGTTGAGTCTTATAGCAAAATAGAATAGACCACGAGATATTTTAAGTTCACTGTGTTTTTATGATAGATTAATCACATATTTTCAATTAGGAATGTGAGGAAATGCAATGGGCTTTACTCCAAAGTTTAAAGTAAGTTGCATTTTGTTCTTACTGCTTTGTATTTAACAGCATTTTATTTTATATAAAAGAAACAAAAATACAAATTTATCCTCAACCACCAACATGTAGGGAATAGTTTCTGTTTACTTTACGTGATGTATCATATGTCTATTTCCTCTTCTGAGAGAAACAATGATTAGGATATTGGTTGTTGTTTGGTCCTAGGTTCAATGCTTTTGCAGCCCCATAGACAGTAGCCTGCCAGGCTCCTCTGTCCATGGTATTCCTAGGCAAGAACACTGGTGTGGGTTGGCATTTCAGGGATCTTTCTGACCCAGGGAAAAAACCCATGTCTCTTGTATCTTCTGCATTGGCAGGTGGGTTCTTTACCACTGAGCCACCTGGGAAGCTCCCATGAGAATATGCTCCAATTTTCGTTCAATAACTCTCTTCCAGGATTTAATTGCTTACAAATTTTGTTATGCTTTCATAAATAAGATCCTTTAATTATACTAAACAGGAACAGATATGTCCCTATTACAAGATTGCTGAACCTTGGGTTTTCATCTATTGACATTTACATAATGAGTCAACTGATTTTCCCATTTAATATAATTCAATCCTGTTAACAAGATCAATGTAGGTAATGCTAGATACTTAAAACTTATTCATTAAAAATACAACTTTCTCATAATATCCATTGATTCATTCTAACTTAATTCGATAAAATCTGCTTATGTTTTGTGAAGTGTTAAAAGTGTTAGTCATTCAGGCGTGTCCAACTCTTTATGACCCCAAGGACTGTAGCCCACCAGGGTCCTCTGTCCATGGAATTCTTCAGGCGGGAATACCGGAATGGGTAGCCCCTCCCTTCTCCAAGGGATCTTCCCAATTCAGGGACTGAACTCAGGTCTCCTGTACTGCAAGCAGATTCTTAACCATCTGAGCCACAGTGGCTCCCAACGTGTCAGTCACTCAGTTGTGTCCGACTCTTTGCCATCCCATGAGCTATAGCCCACCAGGCTCCTCTGTCTATGGAATTCTCTAGGCAAGAATACTGGAGTAGGTAGCCATTTCCTTTAAACTAAGAATTAGTTTTGATGTCATCCTAATTCTGATGTCATTCTGTCATATGATATCTTTCTGCATTCTGATGTCAGAGGTTGTATCAAGTAGAAACTCCATAATTTAATGGTAAGGAAACCTCAGATATATCACTGAAACATTTGAGTTTTGGTTGCCTGATGTGCAGAAATAGTATAAGGAAAAATGTTTCCTTCCAAACAGAGTTTTAAGGATGATACCTGTGGCCAGTAGGGGGTTCTATCACAGTGCCTAGCATTTGGTGATTAATAATTATTGTCAATAAGTATTTTTAATCTCCCTGAGATTTACAAGTTAAAATTGTTCTAAAGAAAGAAATGGTAGAAGACAAACATGGATTTAGGGGAAAAGTGACAAATAAAGATTCCAAGAATTTAAACTCCTGCTTTATGAAGGCCATGTGTTTACCTGACTCTGTGAAAAAAGGAGGCCTATTTAGTCTTCTTAGGATGTGACTTTGAATAGTAGTCCAAGTGGAAAAAAAAAATTATTTGGTATTGTATATTTCTACTTTCTAAATTATAAAAATAGCAATATTTTAATTAAAAATTCACACATGCATACATATTAGAAGATAGTATATAAAAATGGAAAGTGGGTATGTCAAGGTGATGATGTTTAGAATGATTTATCAAAATTGCTGTAATGGCCATAGGGTATTACCTTTCTTAAATATTTTTTTTATGAAAACACATCTTTCAGAGCCCTCTTTGTTCCCCTATGTTTATAAAATATCTTTCAATTATTAGGAACTTTAAAAGATTAATATAATACATTTAATTTGTGGAAAGGATAAGTATAAATGTGAATAAGGCCTATTCTTTTAATGTCACTGAGAGCTTTAACTACATTAAAAAACTATTAAAACTCTAAAAAAATCCATATGCTTTCTAAGGAAAAGTGAAATTTTAGCAAATCTCACATTCAACATGGGAGAAAAAGATCTTCAAAATGCCTGCCAAATTGCATTTTATCTTTTTTATACTTACTAGTTTAAGGATCTTTCATGTCATAATTTATGTTAAATTCATGATTCAATTTGGACTTAACATAATATCTGAAGATAAAATAAGTAGAGTCAGAGAAATCATGTGAAGAAATGTTTTCATGTAATGTGGTAAGAAAAGTAAATGTATTTAGGCAACTATGTATTTTTAGCCTATAAATCTCAAAAGTGCATAATGAAATATTCCCAGGTATCTCTTATTGTATACAAATGTACTTCTTATCAATGGCTTAAAACAGTGACACTTTTGTTTTTTCCCAAGTCTGTGAGGGACAGGGTTTAACTGGGCTCTTCTCACTCTGGATGGCTCATGCAACTGCCATCTGAAGGTAGATGGAGCTGGGGAGACACTGCAAACTTTCCACGCATTTCTGGCACCTGACCTGGGAAGATCAAAAATCTGGGAGCAAATACACTGGGCCCTTTATAGCCACCGTTTCATGTAAGAGACAAACATCCATAGATTTTGGTACCTACGGGGGTTCCTGGAACCAATCCATGGATACCAAGAAATGACTGTTACTTAAGGGGGCCTCTCTAATACCTCTCTTATCTCTATATGTTCTTACAACTCTCTGCAGCTCCCTTTTACAACCCCTCCCTCCCTACCTGAGGGGTAGCTGGACATCCCATGTGGTAGCCACAGGCTCTCAGAGCAAGGGCCCCAAGAGGGACCAGCAGCGGCTTCATCCATGACCTTATCTCACCTGTTCCTGGAAGACATACTTCATCACTTCCACTGTATTCTGTTCACTGAGGCTACTGAAAAGGGCTCTTCCACTAAAAGAAAAGGACATTGTTCCTGCCTTTTGATGGAAGGAGGGTCAAAAGAATTACAGCCATGTTTTTAAACTACTTCTGAGATACCAATTAACGTCATAGAATTAGACAGCTAGCACAATGAAAACCCACAGGCCATCGCCTTTTAGAAATTCTGTTTCATCTGAAATGAGCCACTAGATAGCAATGTTCCGGCCACTGAAGCAGGGTTTACAGGGAGAGTTCATGATGTTTGGGCTCCTCAGCATGCAGCGATTTTCCTGAGCAAGCAAGTTCCAATCACCTGATGCTTCCTTTGCTTCCTCAGCAGCTGAAGCATCAATTGTCTTGAATTTCACTTCCATTCAAAGCAAATAGTGTGTTATTGACGGTGAGACATGCGTGCTTGGCATTTAGAAATCCTGCAAGGCAGCTGTTTTGTTTCTGCCAGACATTAAACTGATTACAGAAGATTAAATGTAATATTTGTTGGAGAGCAAGCAACACAGAACTTGGCAGAGTGTACAATTAGAGTTTTGAAAAAAAAAAAAGTGGTTAAAAGAATATTATCCTTTGTCAAATGGCAAAGTGTTCTGCAAAGTGGATTTTTCTTTTTACAATTCAACCAACATCTGAGCAAAGCAACTATTGATTTTTTAAAAGTTGGCTGCCATTTAAATGGGGCAATTAGTTAAAGACTGAGAATAAGCAAAAATCTTGCAATGCAACTGCTGTGGGTGCCCTGTGACTAATTTAAATCTTTTTAAAGACACAGATTCTAAGTCTCAGGGGAAAAAGCTCAGAGGGAATTTGTCAGGGCCGGTGTGCCTGAAGTTATAGTAGAAAATAAGCTCTCTCCAGATCTGCCTTTTAAGGCTAATAACATTCTAATTATAGAGCGAGTATGGTTGCCACTACTCGCTGAAAGCATTCTGTGGATTTAAAAAGCAAATTGAACTGAAGACGCACAGCTAATGTAACTGTAGCATCTGCGGTTCTCACAGATTTATTCAGTCAAAACCAAGGTATCCTTCAAGGTGACCCGAATGATGGGGGCAGGGGTGTGTTATCTCAGGTATGATTAATAAATCATCACTTCACACATGACTCTAAGAATGATTTATCCTGGAAAATATCTCTCATCTTTTGGATAATATCAAACACTTAAAATCACTTCAGAGAGTTTTGAAATACCTCATTATGAAGTGCTCCTAACAGACTTAAAATTTAATGGTATTGCCTCCTTTTCTACATTTGTGACATTTGACAAGGTGAGATAATTACTTGAATACCATATTCATAATTACCTCTTGTGGTGTGGAGTTATTTTCCAAATGGAGTTTTCATAAAAATGTTACTCAAGAGCTCTTTTAAAACTGCTCTTAGTCTTGGACTATCCCTTGTCTTCTAAAATTTGCTTCCCTAATAATCTGTCTGAGAGGGCCAGTTACACAACTCAAAATGATGAAAATTTAAGCCAACCATGAAATAAGATTAAAAGTAGTATTAACATAGAAATGCTTCTTCCCTCTAAATGTGACATTGCAAAATGAAGATGTACATTATATGGACCAAGAAGAAACAGTTAAGAAACCAATGATTCATTTTTCAAGAACAATTTACATGTATTGTTTCTACCTTGTAAAATGACTTTTTGGCTTAAGAGTGGGATGGAGAGCAGAAATGAGGACCTAACATCGTTTCTTGGGAAGCGAGAAGGCATCAGTGAAGACTGTTGCCAAGGGTGTGAGCCTTTAGACTTTCCTCTGTTCTGAGTTCAATATTTAAAGGACACTGAAGAAACATTAATAGACCTAGTGATTACCATCCTAAGTGAAGTAAGTCAGACAGAGAAAAGATAAATACCATAGGATAATACTTACATGTAGAATCTAAAATATGTCAGAAATGAACTAAACTATGAACAGACTCACAGGCAGAATAGACTTGTAGTGGCCAAAGGAGAGGGGAGGTGAGGTGATGAAGGGATGGTATGGTAGTTTGGAATTAACTAATGCAACCTAGTATATCTGTATGATAAACATATACACTTATGGATGGATAAACAAGGTCCCACTGTATGGCACAGGGAACGATAGTCAATATCCTGTGATTATATCATAATGGAAAAGAATATGAAAAAGAATGTATATATAACCAAGTCACTTTGCTATAGAGCAGAAATTAACACATTGCAAATCAACTTACTTGAAGAAAATAATTTTTTTAAAGGATAAATAAATGATTCTTTATAGAAAGTTTTACCTGATGACTTTCAAAATTCTTTACAGAAGGCAATATAATTCGGTCATCAAATTTTTTCTTTTAATGATTAGAGGATATATCTAGATTGTTGGGAAAATATAGTTAAAAACAGAATCTTGCAACCCTGAAAATTCCAGGAAGGTAAAGAGAAATAGATTTTATTATTGAATAAGCACTAAAACTTGAATAATACAGGCAATCTGCTAAAAGATGGCAAGGACAGAAAGCTGTGCTCTGCTCAGGAGTCCCACATACCCTATTATAGAGCCAGACAAACACGACTCATTACATCCAGGTGCAGGATGCAAAACCAGTCCTCAAATAAGAAGTTCACAGCACCAGTTCTCACAGAGTTCATACCAAATTCATAATTGAGGTGACCATTTGTGTTAATTGGCATTAACCAAAGGGAAAAAAGACAAACCTCATACTTTTAGGACAAAAAGCTTTCAGCCAGGAGCAAGGGGACTGCAAAAGTTAGGCTCCTGTCATCCACTGAGACTATAAGGTAGGGGAGATGGGGATATGAACAGCTTTGATGATTTCAAAAGAGTGGTTCCCAGGCCCTTGAGAAAGACACTTCTGAGTCCTAGAGCTGGCCAGAGACCCACTTAGCTTCTAAAAAAATTTCATACATTTATAAAAACTAGGAAAGAACTTAGACATTTTCTAAAGTAAATGCTCTAAGAAAAGGGAAGAAGGGCTTCTCCCTCATTCTAAACAGGAAGAATTAGGCCTTTTTATTTGTATTTGCCCTTCCAAGGGAAAGTGCATTCACAGAACTGAGAGAAAAATGACCAATTATATGGTGCAAGTTCATCATTTATGGATGAAGAGACTAAGAACCAGAAGATTAAAGTGATTTTCTCTGAAAGGACAAGCCCCAATTCCCACTCCAATATGCTTTCTAGTCACCATGATTGCCTCTAGAAACAGGTTCCTCAACCACAGGAAGAAGGGATAACCCTAGAGTAAATTGTTCCCTCCTATTTCATCACTGTTCTTCCAACTTGAAGCCTCTGCTTCATACACGAGCTCCCCAGTTTTCAATGCTCACACCTAATGCTCATGGTAATAGAACCTAATGGACAGACATACTTAGGCCAGGTCGTTTCTTCCCTGGGTTATGAGTTATGGCAGTAAAATTCCATATACTGGTAACTTCACAGGTGAACTTTAGAATGTGGGAAAGTAAAGGAATAGAAAGTCATACAACGTTTTCTCATGCATATAGATCTTCATATTTATTCCCAGAAAGTAACTGAATACAAATGACTCAGCTTCATCTTACCCAAAGTAGAACAGTTAGAACTCTCTATTGTGATGTTGCCACACCAACTCAGTTGTCATCTTCAGAGACAAATTTTACCCTTGTCATAATTGTAGGAATAAATTATTACCTGAACAGAAAGTAGATATATCTTTACATGTCTATCAGTTCAGTTCAGTTCAGTCACTCAGTTGTGTCTGACTCTCTGCAACCCCATGAATCGCAGCACGCCAGGCCTCCCTGTCCATCACTAACTCCCAGAGTTCACCCAAACTCCCGTCCATCAAGTCGGTGATTCCATCCAGCCATCTCATCCTCTGTCATCCCCTTCTTTTCCTGCCCCCAATCCCTCCCAGCATCAGTCTTTTCCAATGAGTCAGCTCTTCGCATGAGGTGGCCAAAGTACTGGAGTTTCAGCTTTAGCATCATTCCTTCCAAAGAACACTCAGGACTGATCTCCTTTAGAAAGGACTGGTTGGATCTCCTTGCAATCCAAGGGACTCTCAAGAGTCTTCTCCAACACCACAGTTCAAAAGCACCAATTCTTCGGCACTCGGCTTTCTTCACAGTCCAACTCTCACATCCATACATGACCACTGGAAAAACTATAGCCTTGACTAGACGGACCTCTGTTGGCAAAGTAATGTCTCTGCTTTTTAATATGCTATCTAGGTTGGTCATAACTTGGTAAATACGAGGTAGAAGCCATCAATTTAGAGGAGTACCTCTGAATTTTAAAAGACCCATTTCATCTTGGCTATGTTACGAAGTCATCATTTTCTTTTGCTTTAAGGGGTTCCAGAGGATTTTATAACTCTCTGCCCAGACACTGGGCTATTTAACATATAATGCCAACAAAGCCACTAATGTGGAACAAATTTACCTTAATTTCTCAGGGGTGTGTGTGTGTGTGTGTGTGTATATATATATATATATATATAATTTAAACAATCTGTCAAAAGACTAATGACTCAGACAAGGGCAGTATAAACTCACTGATTTTATTTAAAGTTAAAATCTGGTTCTTTTGCCAAATAGCCATAAAAATCAGAGCCAAAAGCAATACCAGAAGACAAAACTAACAAATTAAAAAATATACTGATCCTCATAATGATGGATTAAAAAGAAAAATAGACTGAGTTCCACTTGTAAAATCTGACATAAAAAGTAAAAGAGGTTGGAGAGGTTATTAGAAAGGACCATAAGCCAAGGAATACAGGGAGTCTCTAGAAACTAAAAAAGGCAACAAAATGTATTTTCTACTAGAACCTACATAGGGAATAGAATCCTATTAGCATCTTGAGATTAGCTTCATAGAATACATTTGAGATTTAAGATGTCCAGAACTGTAAGATAAGGTATTTGTGTTTTTTAAGCCACTACATGGGCTTCCCAGGTAGCTCAGATGGTTAAGAATCCGCCTGCAATGCAGATTTGACCAAACTGCAATGCAGTTTGATTCCTGGGTCAGAAAGTTCCCCTGCAGAAGGGATAGGCTACCCACTCCACTATTCTTGGGCTTCCCTGGTGGCTCAGAGGGTAAGGAATCTGCAAGTAATGTCGGAGACCTGGGTTTGATCCCTGGGTTTGGAAGATCCCCTGGCAGAGGGCATGGCAACCCACTCCAGTATTCTTGCCTGGAGAATCCCATGGACAGAGGAGCCTGGTAGGCTACAGTCTATGGGGTTGCAAAGAGTCAGACACAGACTGGGGTCAGACAGGACTGAGTGACTAAGCACAGCACAGCACAAGCCACTACATTCATGGTAATCTGTTACAGAAGCAATAGGAAACCAAAGTAGTGATGGATTTCACATTTGCCATTAAAATTCCAAGCTAGTTAGTACCAGGGACAACTGGTTCTCAGTTGTACTCAAATTCTGGAAAACAAGATAGAGAATGTGTATGTCAGCATACTCCCACCAAAGGGGGCTTGATAAGTGCTATATTTATCCACCAACTTGTACAAGTCTTTGGTTAAGGGTGGCTCATTGGTCAAAGGAGAGTGTTGTAAATATCCTCGTGTGGACTGATCTGTGGCTTATGGATTAGATTTCGAGGGTCAGAAAAAGCCCAAAGGCAAAGCAATTGAAGAGGCTGACATTTGGAAGACAGGCCAGTGTTTATGAAAATAATAAAGGCACTTGCAGCATTTAGTTTCACTCATACCCGACATTAACTTTACTCTTTCCTGTCATTGATTATTCAAGGTAGTGGCTAACCACAATTTCTTGGGGAAAAAAAAAGGACCTAGGAAGGTTTATGTGACAAGCTGCACTCCCAGTACTTAAGGAGATACCAAGGTCACAAAGGATAGCTTCTGCCTTTTCTATTATCCATTCTAGACATTACTATCCTTGATCAGAACTTCTGTTACTCTAGACTGATTTTCTAGTAGTGTAACTCAGACTTACTTTCACGAGACATTTGACTTTCTGTTTAAGAGTAAGCATGCTTATTGTCTGCACATGATTGCTACAGTCCTCCATTTAGAGTTATCACCAGGTTCAACAGTCCCCATAGTAACCCTGAGGCACCCCAAATCTAGATATATCCATTCCTGATCCCATTAGTTGTCAGCAGTTTTATCTCCTCCATGAAAATCTGGGTTATTTATCCAAGGTGGTGTAATAACTCCTTTTTCTGCTTATCGATTGCAAAAATGACTCCAAAATGATTAGGCAAAAGAAAATTAAAACTAGTGAGATCCTTGCTGTGCTACATAATAGGAGCAACACTTCTGCTCTAGCTATTAGAACTCTGGGTCAAGGAAACCAAAATATAAAGGGTGGAAGACTCAACCCTAACTGAGAGGCTAGTTGTGGTTTCCAGTTCAGTCTGTCTCTGATACAAGGGAAGAAAATTTCTTTAATCATGGTCATTAAGGCCTTCTTCCTTTTATACCAGGATCTAAGTTGTCAATTCCTTCCATGCCTGCTTTAGTGACATCTAACAGTCAAATTTTCTGTCCTTATATCCACCGTTGTCCTTACCTCCTTCAAATGTTAGACATGCTAAGTTAGCCAGTATATCTCATTTATTAGTACACACATGTGTGAACATGTTAATTCTGTTAGAATATCATGCCAGGATTATCTCACTATGGTGTTCTTATAGCCTTCTGGCTAGGGAGTGATGTGATGCAGTTTTTAATTCCATCCTAAGATTCTGCTTCCTACATTCAGTTTCAACAAGAATTATCTTAGTTTGGGATCCCCCAGAAGCTGACCCTGTGACAAATATCCAAATGCAAATAGTTTAAGAGGTAGAGCATAAAGAAAGCTGCGTGCTGAAGAATTGATGCTTTTGAACTGTGGTGTTGGTGAAGACTCTTGAGGATCCCTTGGACAGCAGGAAGATCAAACCTGTCAATGTAAAAGAAATCAATCCTGAATATTCATTGGAAGGACTGATGCTGAAGCTGAAATTCCAATGCTTTGGCCACCTGATGCGAAGAGTCAACTCATTGGAAAAGACCCTGACGCTAAGATTGAGAGCAGGAGGAGAAGAGGGCAACAGAGGATGAGATGGTTGGACGGCATCACTGACTCAATGGACATAAGTTTGAGAACACTCAGAGATAGCGAAGGACAGGGAAGATTGGCATGCTGCAGTCCATGGGGAAGCAAAGAGTCAGGACTTAATGACTAAACAACAACAACTCTAGAAATATCCAGGGTAGGAGACAGAAAATGAGAATGGAGGGCAGAGGAAGGCAGCTAATAAAGAATGGACTGACAAAACAAGTAAATTCTATGGGAATGGCGCTCAGTCCAATAGAGAAATTCTGGGAGCCTGTGTAGCACAAAAGATTTGTGTTACTCGGCTCAGGGGCCATCATTTGAAAGCTGCTCCAGGTGTCACTAATTCTCTGTACTCTGGGCTGACTAAGCTAGGGGAGAGCACTCTGAAGTGGAAAGAAAATTCACACCTAGAGGGGTGTATGGAATTCTCTAGGCCAGGATACTGGAGTGGGTAGCCTTTCCCTTCTCCAGGGGATCTTCCAAGACCCAGGGATCAATCCCAGGTCTCCCACATTGCAGGCGGATTCTTTACCAGCTGATCCACAAGGGAAGCCCAAGAATACTGGAGTGGTTAGCCTATCCCTTCTCTAGCAGATCTTTGTGACCCAGGAATCAAACTGAGGTCTCCTGCATTGCACATGGATTCTTTACCAACTAAGCAATCAGGGAAGCCCATTCAGGCAAATGAAAGTTTGTGCTAAAAGTTAGAAGTTAGATCAACATGCAAGGAAATGGTTAAATATGAGGGAAGGATAATGACCATGTCTCCTATACCCAATAATACTGTTTCCTAAAACCTGCCAGTATAAAAACTCCCTTCCCTTGAGGATTTCTCTTCCTAGAAAGCTGAGCGCCAAAGAATTGATGCTTTTCAACTGTGGTGTTGGAGAAAACTTGGACTGCAAGGAGATTCCCTTGGACTGCAAGGAGATCCAACCAGTCCATTCTAAAGGAGATCAGTTCTGGGTGTTCTTTGGAAGGACTGATGCTAAAGCTGAAACTCCAGTACATTGGCCACCTCATGAGAAGAGTTGACTCATTGGAAAAGACTCTGATGCTGGGAGGGATTGGGGGCAGGAGAAGGGGACGACAGAGAATGAGATGGCTGGATGGCATCACCGACTTGATGGACATGAGTTTAAGTGATCTCAGGGAGTTGGTGATGGACAGGGAGGCCTGGTGTGCTGCAATTCATGGGGTCACAAACATTCGGACACAACTGAGCTACTGAACTGAATCCATCAACATATTAGTAAAAAATAACATATACAATCCTCTCTGCTTATGAATACAAATATAGTTTGGGCTTAAATTTTTTTTTGGAATTCCAGATTCCACACAAACATTTCCTGAGTCCATTTAGAAATAATGACCATTATTCTCAGTCTATTTCTGTATTAGATTATCAGGGTAGCTGTATCAGTATACAGGTGTTAATCTAACCCTAAGCATACCCCCTGAACTGGGGATCATACAGTGCTTGTAGTTACCTTGGAATTCCAGGTTAAATTGACATCTTTACCAAATTTATTTGCTTCCTTTTCCAACAGCTGCAGTGATCTTAAATAGTTTTCTTCTATCTACTTTCCCAAGAGATCAATGGCTACAGATTTTATGCTGGCTGGGACCTACTTTTTTGGCTACTGTTCCAAAAGCATTAAGTTGCTGTTCCTTAGGAAATCTAGATTTTACCTTATTTTTTTTTAAGTTTAACATTTGCTATAATAGAAACAGACTTCCTACAGTGCCATTCACCACGGTGGCTACTGATTCCAGTCCTTTCTCAAAAGCACTAAAAGATACATTGACTGGTTGTCAAAATTCTTCCTTTTCAAATATTTTTCCAACCTTCTGAAACCTCAAAGCAAATACCAATAACCTACAAATACACAGATGACCTTTGGAGGACTCAAATAAAATATTTCTTTATTTTTCCTGAAGGCTTCTCAACTGGTTTCATGAGATTGTTATTCTGGAAAAGGGTATTGTCTTTTCAGTTTTTCCCTAGCACATACATATATATATTTTGTATTTATGTTTTGGTATGTTTCCATGTATATGCAAAGGAGACTAGAAAATATGTAGCTTTTTAAAATTTGGAGATGGTATAAATAGTAACTTTCAATTATAGCAACTCAAATCAAGTTTAGGGTTAAGCAATTATTCTTCCAGAAAGCTTTCTTTTGTGTACTGAAAATTCTAAATACAATAAAATTTACATGATGATGTAAGATTTGTGGAGTTTGCATATTAATGCATTATAATTTTTCCTGTTTACTATCTTAGCAAAAAAAAATCACTTGAGTGGTAATATCTCTAGATTAACATGCAGTAGACACTTGCTAAATGTAGTTACTATTGAAATACAAATTTTAAAACATGATTATTAATAGCATATATAGTAGCCTGAATAATGTTTCTCAAAAATAAAGGTGCTACTTCCTGGAACCTCCCAATGTTACTTTACATGACAAACATGGACTTTGTGGGTATGATTCAATTTGGATCTGGAGATGGTGAAACTGTTCTGTATTATCTAAGTGGACCTTAAATGTAATCATTAATGTCCTTACGAGAGAGGCAGAGGGAGATTCTGACTACAGAAGAGGAAATATGATTCCAGAAAGGGGTCATGAGCAAAAAATATATACAGGTACTCCAGAAGTTAGAAAAGATTAAAAAAACCGACTTTCTTATAACCCTTCGGAGAGAACCAGCCCTGTTAATACCTTGCTCTTAGCACCATAAGACTCATTTTGAACTTCTGGCCTCTAGAACTGTAAGATAATAAATATGTGTTGTTTTAAGCCACCAAGTCAGGTAATTTGTTACAGCAGCAAAAAGAAATTATTACATTATATAAAGAAGTCTTTCTGGCATAGGGAAAAAAAGCAACCATGGTTATAGTTGCAGAAATTGTCTTGCAAAGAGATGAAATTCCCAGAATATTTGAGTAAAAATGACTATAACTCTAAGGAAATCTTTAGTTATAGAAAGCCTTCATTTCTAATCTGTTCCTAACACCTTTTGTGACTGAAATTCTGAAGTGTTAATATATGGCCTCAGTTGATTTTAAGACAAGTGATAAAAAATGATTACATGTGTCTTCTAAAAATTTTTTAAGCAGTAGTCTATATACAGGGTATGTGGTCTCAATTCACTCTTTGCCACCCTGTTCAGAAAGAATGTGATCATTTATTCTCAGGAATATGCAAGTTAATGTGATTGGCTTTTATTTTAATATAGGTCATAACCTAACCATAAAAAAATGGAGTCTTTGTTTATTTTACTGAGAAGCAGATTATACTTCTTCAAGGATCCCTAACATCACATTTAGAAGGAAACCGATATCCGCAAAGAATCAAGTCCCCCTAAGGCCAAATGAAGCAAGATCAGCTCATGCAACCCTGGGTGATCAAGAGTACAAGAAACATACTCTAGAAACAAGAAAGTAACTGTAAAGCCTTAGGGCTTAGATTTCAATCTGTAAGTTACAGAGCCCTGACCTACTTCTTTCCTTCTCCTAAATGTGGACCCCAAGGGAGTAAATTCTCTAAGAGCTTCAGTGTTGTAACAGGAAAAGACAACAGGCACAATGATGTGAGCAGCTTCCCAGGGCTAAGTTTTAGATAACACCATCTCAACCAGTGAGGTGCAAGAGGATGCTAGATCAGAAATGAGTGTTTAGGATGGACTAAACCTGATGTTTTACTTCCTTATGAGTCCACAATGGGTGGCATTGAAAGGTAATAAGGGGAATGGAGAATTTAGTAGGAGAACATCAAGTGCAAAGTAGATGCATAAATAAAATTCTACGCCTGTTCTATATTATGTGCCTTTTTGTTAGAAGGAAGAGACCATAAATCAGTCTGTCAGCTTACACCATGGGGCTCATAATAGATTTATAACAAAAAGAATTATGAAAAATTAACATGCAGTATGTCATTTATAATCAACTTGAGCCTGAAGAATTGAGGATTATCTGACATTTCTAGGTTCCATAAAGGTTTATTTTACTTTAGATACAGGGATAGGAGGAATAAGAATTAGGAATCAATATGCATAAATTAGAGATACTCCAAGTTGAAACCAGCCAGTTGGTATCTGCATGGATCTGAGCAGAGGGATTCATGAGTTTTCTGGAGAAGGTGTTGTAAAGATAGATGTGCTTTCATTTGGAAGGTGGAAATCAGAGAATTTCAGTAAATAGAAACCAGTTGGGGATCTTTTTTTTTTATTTCCTTTTTTTTAAATTTTATTTTTTAACTTTACAGTATTGTATTGGTTTTGCCATACATCAACATGAATCCGCCACAGGTATACATGTGTTCCCCATCCTGAACACCCCTCCCTCCTCCCTCCCCATACCATCCCTCTGGGTCATCCCAGTGCACCAGCCCCAAGCATCCCGTATCCTACATCGAACCTGGACTGGCGGCTCATTTCATATATGATATTATACATGTTTCAATGCCATTCTCCCAAATCTTCCCACCCTCTCCCTCTCCCACAGAGTCCAAAAGACTGTTCTATACATCAGTGTCTCTTTTGCTGTCTCGCATACACGGTTATCATTACCATCTTTCTAAATTCCATATATATGCATTAGTATACTGTATTGGTGTTTTTCTTTCTGGCTTACTTCACTCGGTATAATAGGCTCCAGTTTCATCCACCTCATTAGAACTGATTCAAATGTATTCTTTTTAATGGCTGTGTAATACTCCATTGTGTATATGTACCACCACTTTCTTATCCATTCATCTGCTGATGGACATCTAGGTTGCTTCCATGTCCTGGCTATTATAAACAGTGCTGCGATGAACATTGGGGTACACGTGTCTCTTTCCCTTCTGGTTTCCTCAGTGTGTATGCCCAGCAGTGGGATTGCTGGATCATAAGGCAGGTCTATTTCCAGTTTTTTAAGGAAGCTCCACACTGTTCTCCATAGTGGCTGTACTAGTTTGCATTCCCACCAACAGTGTAAGAGGGTTCCCTTTTCTCCACACCCTCTCCAGCATTTATTGCTTGTACACTTTTGTATCGCAGCCATTCTGACTGGCGTGAAATGGTACCTCACAGTGGTTTTGATTTGCATTTCTCTGATAATGAGTGATGTTGAGCATCTTTTCATGTGTTTGTTAGCCATCTGTATGTCTTCTTTGGAGAATTGTCTATTTAGTTCTTTGGCCCATTTTTTGATTGGGTCATTTATTTTTCTGGAATTGAGCTGTAGGAGTTGCTTGTATATTTTTGAGATAATCAGAAGCCCACATAATTCTCAGGTTATTTAATCCCTAAATTCTATTTCTCAGTTCTAGTCTTGTATATTTTTGAGATAATCAGAAGCCCACATAATTCTCCGGTCATTTAATCCCTAAATTCTATTTCTCAGTTCTAGTCTAGTATGCTATATCCTTTCCTTTGGTTCCCCAGAGATTAACTTTTATTTCTCCTCTTCCATTCTACCTCTCATTTGGTCATATCCAGAAAATGAGACAGGCTCAACAGCTGTGGCACACAGGCTTAGTTTCTCTTTGGCATGTGGGATCTTCCCAGATCAGGGTCAAACCCATGTCTCCTGCACTGGAGGTGGGTTCTTTACTGCTGAGCCACCAGCAAAGCTCTGAAAGGTGGACTCTTAACCACTAGATCACCAAGAAAGTTCCCTGCTCTGTGGGGTTTGGACTTCCCAGGTGGCACAGTAGCAAAGAATCTGCCTGCCAATGCAGCACACACAAGAGTCTTGGGTTCATCACCTCAGTCGGGAAGATCCCCTGGAGTAGGAAATGGCAATCCATTTCATTATTCTTGCCTAGAAAATTCTATGGACAGAGGAGCCTGGTGGGGTACAGTCCATGGAGTCACAAAGAGTTGGACACAACTGAGCACGCACACATACAGAAAATGAGGATCAAGTAGTAGGGAAAGAAGAACATCAAGACAAAAATCTACATTCTCATTTTTTTGTGAAATGAAAGAACTGCATAGTCAGGCACTTATCTCTGCTAGCTAGTGGTCTAACACCTACATGAGACATTTATTCTCCTATAGAATCCATAAGAGAATTATGAGCTTGAAACTAGAAGGTGTATTGATAGATGTGTCCATAGGCATAGGATATATTAGCTCAATGCTGTACATTCATGGCATTGAGATTACAAATATTTGTTCTCTAGTCATAGATGGGACATTACATTTTTCAGAGAAGAGAAAGAAGCTCAAAACACATAGCGGGGCAAAACTAATACAGTTATGTAAAGTTTAAAAATAAAATAAAATTAAAAAAAAAAAAACACATAGCGGGTCAAATTATGACAGGATACAAATGAGGATGAAGGATAGGAATTAAATCCAAAATGGCTAAAGAAGGAATCCAAGAGTCTACTTATAATTCACACAGTTGGAAGAGTAGCCCTGGAGAAAAACATTTTCCAAATTTCTACAGAAAGTTGTATGAAGACATCAGTTTATAGAAATGACTATCACTATGTTTCATTTCACCCTAAGGCAAAAATATATTTAGTCTTCCCATTCCTTTTCCCAACTACTTGAATACTATATTAATCTTTGTGATCAACAATCCTCAACAAAATTAGCAGCTATATATTATGAATTTAGTTTACTGTGAAGTTATATGAATAATATTCTCATCCACTATTCCCTAACTTCTTCGAGAAGTTCTACTTCCAAATGCTCCTCAATCTTAGGAAGCAAACACTGGATGTGAAAATTCTAACAGCTAACAGAGATGGGTTAATTGTATTCTGGGAAGGAAGTCACTTCGTATGGAGGTAGAGAAAAATCTTTACCTCTATCCCTGCTGAAGATAGATTTCATTAATAGAATTGAAAATTTGAAATTGGTCTGTGCATATCAATTTGTATTTCCAACATACATGAGTATCCAACGCTGAGAACCAGGAGAACAACACACACGCACACACACTCACACATACTCTCTCTCTAGCAAGCACCGTTTTGGGGTGATCTCTCCTCATTAAAGGATGGATAAGCAAGCATTGTATAAAACAAATATTGTGCCTACAGTTAAAGGGGGAGAATCAGCCTGGTAAGAAAGAGGCAGGCACAGAGACGACTTCTAAGGGGCAAAGTTTGTTGTCTGTAAGAATTATGAAGCACAGTGGGAATTCCACCCAATGGGCACACGCTTCTCTTGAGCTTCCCAACTCAGTGGTGCATATCAAGCTGCACAAGCAACCAGGAAAGTTGCTCAGTATAGTTTTGACAGGAACATAAGAACTCTGATTAGTCTATTCGCCCTGCGTTTACACTGCACAGAGAGAAGGTGAAATTTAAATGGTTTGATTCTACTCATAAAGAACTCTCTATTGAAAACAGCTTAAAGCAGTTGTCAGAAATACAAAGGTCACATTCTTCGGAGTATCCAGATTGCCAAGTATCTTAACTCTGTAAACAACTCGGGTTTAAACGAGTTTCCATCATGGAGATACGAAGAAGGAAGATCCATGCAAATGAATGTGCTCTCTTACTAAAATGGCTTTGCCCTCAACTCTGGCCCAGTTTACTGATGACTCAGTTATACCTCAGGGACTTGAAGCCCTCTTCCCCTGCCTTGTGCTGTGCTGTGGTTAATCGCTCAATCGAGTCCAACTCTTTGTGACTCCATGGATTGTAGCCCACCAGGCTCCTCTTTCCTTGGGGATTCTCCAGGCAAGAATACTGGAGTGGGTTTCCATGCCCTCCTCCAGGGGATCTTCCCGACCCAGGGATAGAACCCAGGTCTCCTGCATTGCAGGTGGATTTTTTAATCCTCTGAGCCAACAGGGAAGCCCAAAAATACTGGAGTGGGTAGCCTATTCTTTCTCCAGGGGAACTTCCTGACCCAGGAATTGAACCAAGGTCTCCTGCATTGCAGGCGGATTCTTTACCAGCTGAGTTCCAGGGAAGCCCCTCCCTGCCTTAGGCCCAGCCTAATGTTAGTAAAGGTTTAAAGCATTGCATAGATTAAAAGACTGACTTTTCCCATTCACACTAGACCTGTATCAAAACTGTGGTTCTGTAGATTTTGGTATCTCCCTAGAAAGGAAAGAAAAACAAAAGCAGAGCTGACATGTCTGTCTCAGGCACTCTTGAGGCAGGCTGGTTCTTTCCTGATGTTCTGAGGAGGTGCGGGAGGGTAGGAGAAGTGCTGCCAGGAGCAGCTTCTCACCAGCAGGGGAGACCCCACTCTCCTCCCATGGCCATGCTTGTGCTTGGGAAAGCAGTGATCATGACCAATCCAATTTCCTGAGTCTCAAACGCAAAGGACAGTCTATCCCTCAGCTCAATAACAAGTTTCTGGATTTTACTAAATCTATCAGATAGAGCAGTGTTGGGAAGGTATGGGAAGTTTGCACTAGAATGCCTAATAGGCCATTCTACCAGACCAATCCCATTGCTGTACTATTTGCAGAGTGTGGGATGTAACTGGTTGGGGGAGGGAACTCAATACGAGGGAAATACCTTGACCAAAGCTTCCTGAGACCACTTCCTCTGAGCCTTCCTATCCAGTTGAGGCTAATGAGGTGAACCATTTAGCCTCTCAAGATGTTTGACAACATCTTAATTTGTTTTGTTCAGAGACCTTAAAAATGGATCCGAGCAGGGTATTTTTTTCTATTTAGTTTATCTCGAGGCCACACTGTACTTTCAACTGTTACACACCACTTTGTTTCTCATCTCCAGTTATGTCAGTTAAGTAGTACAAAAACTCACAAGACAAGGTTACACAATGAGCACGGACTGCCACGTAACTAACACATAGACATACTCTCTGTCTGTGGCCACACACACACCCTTGTCTATCCACCAACCTTCTATCTAGTATGAAATGCTTCAAGTTTACTCACATTTTGCAACAACATAATGGAAACATTTCCAGTCCTTGATTCTCCTGTAAATCACTGCCTTGTTGATTTCAGCTATTCAACATGCAAAAAAATCTAGAATTTGCATCTCCAAACCAGACTACAGTACTAAAATTTCAACTGATGAATTCCTACTAGTTTACATCTACATTAAGATAGCTAATAGATGTCTCAAATCTGACGTGTTTGTGGTATTTAGTCTCCAGCATGGTCCCCAGTGAATCACACGCCCATTATTCAATACCTTTGGAGACCCCTGTCTCTCTGAGTTTGCATAGGGTCCTATGATATGCTTAATCCAATAAATGTAGAATTAGTAGGTGGTGCTTGATCAAGTCCTAAGCCTGATGAAGGCTTTGCAAACTCTGATTTGTGCTTTTAGAGCCCCAAATCACCATTAAGTGGTCCAGATTCTGTGCTGAAGAGACTAGGTAGAGAGACCACATGAAAAAGTCACTCAGAGAGAAACCCACTTGGTCTCCGTATAATAGATTTCCAGCCATCCACACCAAAACACTAGACACATTTGGAAAAAACCATATTGAACTTATCATCCCCAGTCATCATTTGCCTGTATCTTCCTACATCCTTAGGAGAGACTCCAAAGATGACAGTCCAAAGACAATACAGATGATCAGTCATTCCTCAATTATAAAAAAAAATTAATCAGGTGACTTTTAAGCCAGCATGATGTAGGATGTTATTTATGTAGCAACTGATAACCTTACCTGGATATGCCTAAAGCATCTTCTTGTTTGGATGCTTAAGAGAGATTTTGGGGAGGGAGGAGGGAGGAGGGTTCAGGATGGGGAACACATGTGTACCTGTGGTGGATTCATTTTGATATTTGGCAAATCTAATACAGTTATGTTAAGTTTAAAAATAAAATAAAATTAAAAAAAAAAAGAGAGAGAGATTTTAATGTGACACTCTCAAGATTGAATCTTCCCCTCATGGCCTCTATACCCAGGCTCCCTCATTTCAGTTGAGAACAACTATTTTTTTTTTCCTCTATCTTCAGTTACTCACACTTTAATCTGTCCAATTTTTCTTTTTGTTTTTTTCAAAATGTCTCCAAATTTCAAGCACTTTCTGCTACATTCAGAGCTGACACCCTGTCCAAATTATCATCATCTTTATGCTGGATTACTGTGATAGTTTTCCAACAAATTTCCTTGTTTTTACCCTTGGTCCCTGCAATCTATTCACAAAACACCGTGGTCAGGGCCATCCCTTTAGTAAATCAGTCATAAAGTCACTCTCCTCCCAAAAAAACTCAAAAACCAAAATTCAAAATGACTCAGAATTCTCATTTAACCTATCCCCTCCAACCTTTCTGATTTTTTTTCTTTCCTCATGTTGACTCTGCTCCAGTCCTATTGAACCCCTGATGTCCTTCAAACTTGTCTGATACATTTGCAACTCAGGGTTTTTTCCACCAACTCTCCTCTCTGCCTGGAATGCTCTTCCTCTTATATTTACATCACTAATTCTTATCATTCAAGTCATGTTCAAAAGCCTCCTTCTTCACGAGGCCTGCCGTGAACACTATGAAAATTGTACTCTTCCCCCTAAAACTACAAATCCCTCCTTTATGCTTTTTTTTTTTCCTTTCCTTTATAGCACTTATTCAATATATTAAACAATTTATTACAGTGGTTGTTTGGTTTCTCTTTTGCTAGAACATGAACTACTTAAGGGCAAAAATCTTGTCTGTTGGTTCAATGAAAGAGCCATAACACATTCTATGGCACATTGTAGGCCTTCAACAAATTCTTGAATTAAGATGCTAATGAAAGCCAAAGTTTACAAAATTACATTTTTAACAAACATCATCCAAATTTTTTCCTAGTCTATTGAATTACAGCCAGAGACATATCACTCTGGTGCCTAGATGGTAATTTAATTTCAACCTACAAAAGGCATTTGGGAATGTGAAGAAAAAAAGACAGTTTTTAAAGATTACATATGAGCTGTTTCCAGTCTATTGTCAGTTTTTCTTTTTTATATAAACTTGAGATACTCTAGCAATTATATAAAAGAGAAAAGTGTTATTCAGTAGGAAAAGTTACAATTTTTTACTTAATGAAAACATAACCAACCATATGTAGCACAGTTTCACATTCTTCTAATATTTTTACAAATCATACTTTTCCTACTAAATCTGACAGTACATGAAGACACTGGAAATCCATTGTTTTCTCCTCAAAGTTAATGCATGAATTTCCTAAGATATGTAAGCTGTAAACATTCTTGAAATGCAGGAATGAATAACTGTTATATATGGGGGACCATGCTATTCACTCTGGGATATATGGCGCTAAGAGAAAATAATTAAAAGAAAAAGCTTAAGTTCAGGAAACATTTTTACCTCACTTACTATACATCCATTCAGAATGCTTGACCATTTTTAGTCTGTGGATTGATGACTTCAAATTGGGTTGTTCAAATCTGTCTTCTTACCAGGTTTACCGTCTGTATACCTGTCAGTCACTGAGAGAGATTTGCTGAAGTTCCTTATTGTTGTCATATAAATTTTATGTATTTGAGACCACGTTATTAGGCGAATATAAAAATGACTATCATCACCCGTCTCTGATGTTGTTCCCATCTTTAAACCTGTGTGTGATACTGGAGCAGTGGCAGCACGTCCTTTTGGATTATTGCCCTTGGTTTCCTTTCACCTTTATGTGTCAGTTTTTTCCTGAATCTTCTCATTTAACACATATGTCTCTTGACAGTGGCACATAGGTATGTGTTTGCCCATCTCTATACACTTGCATATGTGTTTTACCTATTCTGACAATCTGTCTTAACTGGAATGTTCAGCATCTTACTTTTAATGTAGTTGCAAGCATATTATGTTTTACATCTAGCTTTTTGTTTTTATTTGTTCCTCCTGGCCTATATTTCTGGTTTTATCCTTCCTTGTTTTGGGTTAGACATTTCTCTTGGTGAATTTTCCCTATTTTAATCTATCTGTCTGCTATGAACACTATTCCTTCAGTGGTTTCTCTAAATTTTAAAATTTACAGCTGTAACTTATAAAAGTCTAATATAATCAGTGTTTTACTTCCAATCAAATGCAAGTAACTTAGACTACTTTAACTCCATGTATACTATTCCTTCAGTGGTTTCTCTAAATTTTAAAATTTACAGCTGTAACTTATAAAAGTCTAATATAATCAGTGTTTTACTTCCAATCAAATGCAAGTAACTTAGACTACTTTAACTCCATGTATACATCTCCTGACTTGCATGCTACATTCGTCTTTAAATACTATACATTTTACAAAATATTTATACATTGTTTCTTTTCATCAATGTAATACTTTTTATGTTTTCCACTATATTCAACTTTTTTATTCTTTCATGTACATCTATGTTTCAATTAATTTTAATCTACTAGCTACTTCCTTGGATCCAGTATTCAGATCAAAAAACAACATTGCCAACATCATAGAAGACTTACATCATGCTTTTTTTCTGGTTGCTATTCTCCTTAAAAGTAATTTGTGTGCTAACTTCTCATACCATTTTTATGAAGTTCAACAAAGGCAAATTAATATGTCATAAAATATATCATGACTGGCTTCTTTGGTTCTAAACTATCTTAGTGTAATTCACTTACATTGTGTATGTAGTCATGGATCATGAGTCCTCATTCTCATATAGTAGTTCATTGTATTATTAGAGCTCTATTTATTCATTCAACTGCTGATGAGCATTGAATAGTTTTCAGTTTGGATATTTTATTAGTTTGGTAGGGCTACCATAACAAAAACAGGCTGGGTGGCTTCAACAACAGAAAATTCGTTTTCTCACAGTTCTGGGGGCTAGCAATCCAAGATTGAGGTTCCCGCAGGCTTGGTTTCTCCTGAGGATTCTCTCCTTGGGTTGCAGATGGCTATCTTCTAGGTATGACATCAGATGGCCTTTCCTCTGTGCACACTCCACTATGTCTCTTCCTCCTCTTATAAGAAATGGGAGTCATATTGCATTATGGCACTACCCTCATGACCCCATTTAACCTTAGTCACCTCTGTAAACGTCCTATTTCCAAATACGTCATACTGTGGATGAGGACTTCAGCACAGGAATTTGAAGGGAACTCAATTCAGTCCATAAAAAGACATATTACACACTGCATTATGATGGACATTCTGGTGCGTATTTTGGTGATCATACATATTTACGTTTGATACATTGCTTGAAAAAAAGGAACTGGATTATATAATACCTGAAGGTTCACCTCTCTGGGTTGTCCTGCTTCATGCATCAAACTCGTGCTGGTCATCTATTTTACATATGCTAATGTACATGTTTCAAAGTTCTTCATTGTCCCAGTGTTCCAAAGTATCTGTAACAATATTCTTTCTCTAGAAACACATGAGAGTTCTAACTGCAAAACATCCTTAACTTAGATCCTTGCTATTATAGTGTCTCCTGTTCACATTTCAGTTATATCTGTTTCAGGCTTTTCTACTATCTTCTTGTGGTAAATAGATTTCTAGGATGGCCCTGTGACCCCTACATCCTTTTATCCACACCTTTGTATAATTCCTTCCCCTTGAATGGAAGTGGAGATTGATCTCCTTCTAGCCAACAGAATATGGCAAATGTTGGGGAATAATCACTCCCATTGTTATGTTTTATTACCTAACACTTTACCTTAGGGGACTAGAGCAAAAGATTCTTCTGCTGGCCTTGAAAAATTAAAATGCCATGTTGTGAGGAAGGGGCCCACTGGGAGAGGGCCACATGATAAGGAATTGGCAGAAAATCTCTAGAACCTAAGAGCAGTCCCTAGCCAACATTTAGCAAGAAATCCAACTCCAGTCCTATAGCCAAGAGAAACTGGATTTTGCCAATGACCACATGAGTTTGGAAGAGGACTCAAGGTTTATAGAAAAAAGCACAGCTTGACTAATGCCTTGAGCTCAACCTTGTGAAACCCTAAGCAGAGGACCCAGTGAGGTGATATTCACACTGTTGACACACAGTGACTGAAAGACAATAAATGCATGTTATCTAAAGGCACTTTCGTGGCAATTTCTTGTATAACATAGTGTGGAGAGTCCTTAAAAAACTGGAAATAGAACTGCCTTATGTCCAGCAATCCCACTGCTGGGCATACACACTGAGGAAACCAGAAGGGAAAGAGACACGTGTACCCCAATCTTCATTGCAGCACTGTTTATAATAGCCAGGACATGGAAGCAACCTAGATGTCCATCAGCAGACGAATGGATAAGAAAGCTGTGGTACATATACACAATGGAGTATTACTCAGCCATTAAAAAGAATACATTTGAATCAGTTCTAATGAGGTGGATGAAACTGGAGTCTATTATACATAGTGAAGTAAGCCAGAAAGAAAAACACCAATACAGTATACTAACTCATATATATGGAATTTAGAAAGATGGTAACAATAACCCTGTATGCAAGACAGCAAAAGAGACACAGATGTATAGAACAGTGTTTTGGACTCTGTGGGAGAGGGAGAGGGTGGGGTGATTGGGGAGAATGGCACTGAAACGTGCATAATATCATATAAGAAACTAATCGCCAGTCCAGGTTTGATGCAGGATACAGGATGCTTGAGGCTGGTGCACTGGGATGACCCAGAGGGATGGGATGGGGAGGGAGGAGGGAGGTGGGTTCAGGATGGGGAACACGTGTTCACCTGTGGCAGATTCATGTTGATTTATGGCAAAACCAATACAATATTGTAATTAGCCTCTAATTAAAATAAATAAATTTAAATAAAAAAAGAGAGTTCCATGCATTTCCTACTTTTAAATACTTTTTATCCATTTAAATCTAGATTTCTGCTAGTCTGATCTATTCTGATCTTTAACTCTTTAAGTTGTAAACTATTGTCTTTTAGCGCTTTATATCAAAGTATTCTCTTCTAATCTTCATTGCTTAAGGCATCAGTCCAGTCTCTATTTTTGTACCTTTAGAATACATAATTTTGTTTTGCCTGCTTTGAGATTTTTACTCTTTGGTTTCACTCTTTGGTTTTCCTAAGTGTTACATGCCATTATGTGGTTTTCCTCTTACTTATTTTGAGGCTTTGTGGCATTTATTTATTATTTGACTTGATATTTGATAATTTTTTTCTCACCATATTTCTTCTCCATTTCTAAAACACTAAGTATATACATGCTAGACTTACACTCTACCCCCATATATCATATTTTCTGTATCATTTTTCTTTAGATATTTTCTTCTGATATGTCTTTCACCGTATACTTGCTCTTCACTTATGGTTAGTTTTCTATTAATTAACATACTCACTGAATTATAAATTTCAATCATTGCAGTTTTCAATTCTAGAATTTCCATTTGATTCTTTTCAACAGTTTCTAGTCATTATTTAATTCTCAATCCTGTGTTTTATTTCTTTGATCATTTAAGCATTTTTATCCTAAAGTTCTCATTGGGATTCCCAGAGATTTTTCTAGTGACTATAATATTTCTAGATTTTCCAACTGAGATTCATGTTTCTACCTATGCCTGACTTTTATTGAATACCAGCCATTGTATATATATATTTTTTTAATGTAAAGGAAACTGGAGGTTTTAGATGAAGTTACCCTCATGTTTTGAGGCAGACAGCTACAGCAGAGGTTAACCATGACAGCACGCATGAAAGCCCAGTGGTTAATCTCGGCCATTGCTCCTCAGTGGGCCTTCAACTGCAAATGCCTCACCGCCCTCAGTGTTTGAATCTTCAAAAATGCTCATTTTATACTACTCAGCAATGATTTTGGAATTGAAAAAAGCCTTGAACTAAAAGTAATACAAAGTGCCAGAGTTTTTTTTTTTTTTTTTAACACCTTGTCTCCATAATAGTAGCTCTCCAACACCTTTAAGAAAAACAAAAATTTCTCCAACTTTCCTAGCTGCTTTTAGTGGGGATAGTTGATTAAAACCACATAGCCTACCACTAGGAGTAGAACCTCAAAATAAGTATTTTAAATAGCTCAGTGACCAGATAATTATTCTTAGAAAAAGCAGTGGCTCAGATGGTAAAGAGTCTGCCTGAAATACGGGAGACCAGGTTCAATCCCTGGGTCAGAAAGATCCCCTGGAGAAGGAAATGGCAATCCACTCCAGTATTCTTGCCTGGAAAATTCCATGGACAGAGAAGCCTGGCAGGCTACAGTCCATGGCATTGCGAAGAGTCGGACACAACTGAGTGGCTAATACATACACATATACATGTAGTCCAGGATATGTAAAATAAATTTGGTCCAGGTTAATAGGTAGCTAGAGCACAAAAAAGAAATTAAGTGCTTTGGGAAAGACTTGTATGTCTTGAAAAGTGAAGTGAAGTCGCTCAGTCGTGTCCGACTCTTTGCGACCCCGTGGACTGTAGCCTGCCGGCTCCTCTGTCCATGGGATTCTCCAGGCAAGAATACTGGAGTGGGGTGCAATTTCCTTCTCCAGGGGATCTTCCGAACCCAGGGATCAAACCTGGATCTCCCACATTGCAGGCAGACGCTTTAACCTCTGAGTCACCAGGGAAGCCTCTGGTGTCTTGATAAGGGAATATCAAAGTAAGAAATTTAAAACTGTTGAAGCAAAAGGATATTATCAAATATAGTTGTGTAAAGAAAAAAAAGCATTCATATAGAATACAGCCTATTTATTTGATTTCACGAGGACTGACACATTTACTCTAGGTTACTTTATAAATACTTTCAATTAAAAAGTTCAGAATACCTGACTAATCCTTTCCCATTCAAAACAATATAAATAATTAGAATGTTTTGTGGTGACTGTTCCACACATACATTGTAGTTAATATCAGATGTTATGTGGAAAACATCCAAACACTGATTTTTTTTTTCCTCTTAACCTTGTACACATATCAAAGCTACATAAGACAAATAGAAAGAGAAGCGAATCAAGTATTGATCAATTTAGGGCTCAAAGTATTCTATAGTAGATAGCTCAACATTTGATTGAATAATTCCCTGCTGCTGCTGCTGCTAAGTCGTTTCAGTCGGGTCCAACTCTGTGCGACCCCATAGACGGCAGCCCACCAGGCTCCCCCGTCCCTGGGATTCTCCAGGCAAGAACACTGGAGTGGGTTGCCATTTCCTTCTCCAGAATAATTCCCTAGGGCATGACAAAAAATAAGTGAAGTGGCTGCAAGATTTAGCTGTTTTTTTTTGTTGTTGTTGTTTTGTTTTTTCTGGCAAGTGGCCTGTTCTTTGTAAGAGTAGCACTTTGAACTGTTTCAGAGCAATTTACTAGCTATTAACTCTTTTTGTTCCCAAGGTAGAAGGACAAGTATTACTACCCAGAGAGTTTAGGTGAATTGAGAAAAATCACAGAGCAAATTACTACAGATATTAGAAACAAATTCTTCTGGTTTTGTGTTTTGCTATTTTACCACATTTTCTCCTTGTAATGTTAGCTGATGCATGACACAAATATACACATATAATGGCAAGAAAACTATTTTAGCTTTCTCTTATACACAAACTCTATTCTTAAAAACACTTCACTGCTTGTAAAAATATATATATCTTGAGATATACTCAATTAAAGCTGCAGTAAGTGTTGTTCTCAGCACAAACAGCTGTTCAAATATAATTCCAAAGGGACAGGCTGTATTACAAACATATATTCTAAAGTAACGTGAAAGGAGAAATGAGGAAGGAAAAAAAAGGAAAGAGCAAAGCAGATCAGAAAAGAAAGAAAATTTCAGGCACTGATGGCAAGACTAGAAAATTGATGTTTGGGGTCTATAACATGCAGACCTTCTACAAAAAAGCCAACTTTGGGCTGTTCAGATGCTTGCAATAAAACCCTTTTTATTTGTATGTTAGCATTAATCAATATATCATTCTCTGGAACTATTCAAAGATATTAGAATGACTTGGTCTCTTTAATGACTCCCTTCTTTCTTTCAACAATAAAAGTCATTTTTCCAGGCATGTGAGACATATAAGTTCAAACTGTCTGATATTTTAGTTCTTTTTTTTTTTAGAAAGCCATCAATTGGACACCATTACGATTTTATAAAGTCAATATTTCCATTGGCCATGTAATTGCTAAAACTTTGCTATTTTTTCCTTGCATCAGAGAAATTCCACACACAACTTCTTCCTAATTTACATTATTTAGAAGATTCCATATTGAGAATTCATTCAGTTACCTAAAAATAGGCTTATTTTGATGACAATATTAAAATAGCTTCCTTGGTATGTAGTTCTTATTTTATACATTTTTCCCTCAAGTTGAATGGCTAATATGACTTTGTTTCTATCATTCCTACTGAGAAATCAATTGTTTGCCTACAAAGAGATTAATTATTTCTTTTCAACTGCTTTTTAAAACAGATATTTTTATCTTTGTTTTGCAGTTTGACTATCATAATCTGCTATTGAGGTTATTTTTAATTATATATTTAGTTCTAGAAATGGGTTCTTTTTCCAATAATCTTGGCTATTTGAGTTGCTATTTATATTTAAACACATTTTATTTTATTAAACTATGCAATATACATACATATGAATTCTATAGTATTATACAATAATAGAAATGCAATCTCTTGTTTATGATTGTGCAGCTGGTTATTTCTCCAGACTCTTTCAAGGTGGTTGATATTCCCATGTGTTTTCTGTTCTCTGTTTTATTGTGAGCCTTATCTTCCTTAAACTTCCATCTGTGGTATTCTTTAAAGCCTGAATGTGAGAAAACTCTATTGAGGATTTGCTTCTACTTGGAAATGTAAGCCACTTTAAGCTAAATTTTTTTCTGGACACAGAAATTATAAATTCTAGAGGGTTCTGATTCAATACATCATGTAGAAAAATCCTGGACTCATATCTTCCCATGGACACAGTCTGCAGCTACATATAGAAGAATTTTCTCTTAAAAGAACCCAAATGCTGACTGAGTCATGACTACACATCAGGTTAAGAATAAAAACCCATCCAAAGCTGGTTGGAGATGCTGGGACACAATCTCACTATAAGCTTCACCCCCAGTACAGTGACCCACAACTTGGAGGGAACGCAAATCCAGAGCCTCTCCCTGAAAAGCTGAAGCTTTGAACCCAACATTGGATATGCTAACTTCTAAAACATACAGCTGGGAGATGAGCTTCTAAAAATCTAACTTTGAAAACCAATGGGGTGGCCATCCAAGACTGTAGTGATGAAAAACCACTCAAAGACTTGGACGCACAACTCACCTACCCTAGGGCTGAACTCAGAATCAGCTGGTTGTTCCAAGTCTCAAACCGAAGAGGCTCAACTACTTGTGTTAAGTGTCAGCCTGAGGGGCAGGCATCTATGTTAATACACGCATCTAGTAGCCTGCTGGAACACTCTCCAGGGATAGAGGCCCTATTTGCACTCTCCCTTTGCCACACTCTAGAGCAGCAGCATCTAATATCTGGGAGCTTACATACCTGATGCCACAATTTTTGCTACTTCTGCCTAGGTAACACTTCTTGAATCCTGACTGAAGGCCAAGAAGTTTGTGTTCCTGGTCTCTTGGGACTATTATAGTGGTTATCTCTCAGAAAGGAGCTCATATTCTTGTCTGGCACCCTGATTATTCCTTCTACTGTCAAGGACACTCCTAGATCACCTGGCTCCAGTGACCAGCAGAGTTTGTGCTTATAGTCCAACAATATGCATTTGCATACTTTTAAAAGCTGACATCTGAAAGTCAGGCTTCCATTCATCTCAAATCTAGGTGCTGAAGTCATCCCGTATGGGATAATTACTTGTCTGGGAGCTATTTAAAATATAATAGCCTGCTTGGATAAGTACAAAGGTTTGTAAGAAACCAAGACATAAGGAAAGGTTGAAGACAAGGTCCACCTCCTATATGAGGTCATTCCTTTAAGACTGGGAGAGGTGACTCTTTCATCTACAGAAAACCAAGACAGAATGTTAAGCTAAATAGAAGAATATGTTCCTAATTATACAAGATAAACTTCAGGAAAAAAAAAATATGAAACAAAAAGTAATTTACCTGATAAAAGAGTACAAAGTAATAATTAAGAAGGTATTCAAAGAAGGAAGGAAAATGAATGAACACAGTGAAAATTTTAACAAAGAGATAGTAAACATAAGAAGGTACTAGATAAAAGTCACAGAGGTAAAGAATACATTAGCTTAGTTGAACAATACACTAGAAGGGTTCAACAACAGAAGATAAAGCAGAAGAAAGGATCGGTCAACTCAAAGACAGACTAGTAAAACCCAACCAGAACAGGAAAAAAAAAAGGTAGCTTCAAGGACTTATGTGGAAGGAAGGGAGAGATATATAAAGAGACAGAAATCCTATCTGAAGAAATGATGGCTGGCAACTTCCCTAAATTGGGCAAAAGGGACCCACACCAAGATGCATTAACTTATGATGTTTTAACTATAGGGCAAAGAGAGACTATTAAAATTAGCAAGAGAAAGACAAGGGAATCCCCATAAGACTATGGGCAGATTTCTCAGCAAAACGGTAAGGCAGTGGCATGATATATTCAAAGCACTGATAACTTTGAAAGAAAACAACTGCCAACAATCCTTTAGCTGGCAATGATATCACTCAGAAGTGGAGCAATAAAGAGCCATCCATATAAGTTAAAGCTAAAGAAGTTCATTATCACTAAATCAACTTTATAAAATGGTGAAGAGACTTCTATAATATGAAAAAAGGGCACTAATTAGTAATAAGTATACATATGAAGCGACTTCACTTTCACTTTTCACTTTCATGCATTGGAGAAGGAAATGGCAACCCACTCCAGTGTTCTTGCCTGGAGAATTCCAGGGATGGGGGAGCCTGGTGGCCTGCCGTCTATGGGGTCGCACAGAGTCGGACCCGACTGAAGCGACTTAGCAGCAGCAGCATACATGTGAAAGAATAAATCCTGCTGGTAAATATATAATAAAGATCATGGATTAATCACTTATAAAGCTAGTATAAAGGTAAAAAGACAAAAGTAGTAAAAAAAAAAAACTATAACTACAATAATTAAACAATACACAAGATTAAATTATGTAAAATGTTACATCAAAAGCAAAGTGTGAGGAGAGTAATCATGTTGTTACAATGAGATCAAATATAAGTGGTTATCAACTTAAAATAGACTGTTATAGGTATAAGATATTAAATGTAAGCCTCACAATAACCACAAAGCCAAAACCAATTCTAAACACACAAGAGAGAAAAAGAAAGGTACACACACCAATGAATAAAGTTGTCAAAACACAAAGGAAGAGAGCAAGGAAAGAAGTAAAAGGAATTAAAAAACTGTCCAGAAAAAAATAAATTGCAATAAACACACGCCTAATCATACTCACTTTAAACCTGAATGGACTAAATTCTCCAATCAAAAGACAGAGTGGCTGAATGCATGAAAAAGCAAGACCTAACTATGTGCTACCTGTAACAGAGTTTTACTAACTCTGTATATATTAACAGGACAAACTGACATTTTTAAATTTAGATTTTTCATCCGAGAACGGAATCTGCCTTTTCATTTCTTCAGTTACTGTGTATGTCAATATCATTCTTCATATGGGCCCTGTGTCTTCTTTATTAGTACCTGAGTATCTTAACTTTTGGTTGCTATTTTAATGTTTTCCTTTAACACAAGATGATTTCAACTAATTTAACTGGATACTGAAGAAGGGTATCTCACCTCGCATCTGAATTTTACTATCATGATGAGCATTTAAAACCTCTCACCTTGCACTCCTTGACTGACTGAATTTCTTTGTCATTTGTACTCCTCTTTCAAAAAATTTCAGTCTTTGGTAGTAGGTGATTCTTACCTTCGTTCTAGCGTATGTACTTGTCTTTATAATGTTTCCAGAGAAATATTGGAGTTAGTTTTTTTTTTTTTTTTATCTGTTTCTATGTATCATTTACTGCTTTGAGAACACTTTTGACTGTTGTTTCCTACTTAAGGCAATGTTATAAATATCGGACATTTGATATGTTTTAGATGTGTTTGTAAGGGCTTCCCAGGAGGCGCTAGTGGTAAAGGACCAGCCTGCCAATGCAGGAGACATAAGAGATGCAAGTTCAGTCCCTGGGTCGGGAAGATCCCCTGGAGGAGGGCATAGCAATCCACCCCAATATTCTTGACTGGAGAATCTCATGGACAGAGGAGCCTGGTGGGCTGCAGTCCATGGCGTTGCAGAGTTGAACATGACTGAAGCAACTTAGCATGTGTGCGTGCATGCACAGATGTGTTTGTATGTTTCAGAATTTCTCTTCGACATATAAATTCTTAAATGTAAATTGCTATAGTATTCAATATATGAATCAAGACAATGATTAAAAGATGAGTTTGTTTCTGACATTCTCTGCCAACTCATCATCCAACAACCTAATCTCCTTTGATTGCTTATGCCATCTCCTTAAACTTCCCTGACCAGTTATTATTACCAAAGGAAATACGATTTGTTCTTTCACACTAAAAAAAAGGAAAAAAAAAAAAAAATAGCGACACTGTTAGTACAGGAATGCAAGGATTTCATTATCACTAAGCCCCACCAGGCAGAGAGAGAGAGAGGTATACAGTGCTGACTTGCACACCCAGAGTAGTGGGAGGAGTCAAAGTAAAGGTGCAGAACCTGGCAACACGAAGCAGTGGAGGAGGGTTAGTCAGGCAGGAGGAGCATCAAATCTAGGCTACTGGGGCTCATGGTTTCCTTAAGGAATGAGGAGAATGAAATGAGAGAGCAGAGCCTCAGTTTTAATGAATTTCCCTAGAGACTGGATTCCTTACTAGCAATACAATTTTTCCTCCAGGTTAATTCAATTTTGTGAAATATTGTGAAGAGACTAAAGCACAAGTGGGTCAGTAAAACTTCATAGTTTGAAGAACTGAGGTATAATCTATTACATTCATACATTTATTCATTTAAAAGAGGTGAACTGAATACTTATCTTGTGCCAGGAAATGCTCAATGAGCTTACATATGGCAGTGAGCAAAATAACAGATAAAGATTCCTTCCTTTATAGAAATGACAGCTGTAGAAGATAAATGAAAATGAAGATGAAAAAAGGAAAGAGTGTAATCCAGAGCATTTTAGATCCTGTCAAGTCAAAGGAAAAAGGTGAAGAAAGGGACCAGGAGTGTTGGGGGGCGTCAAATACCCAGTATTATGTGAATGAAAGTTTAGTTTGTATACAATATAATCTGGATCAAATGTTACTGCAATTCACAGTTTTAAAATATTACTACTGCTCTAATTTTGCTCCAAATCAGAATTCCTAATGGTTTGGACCATATTACACCTATCAGCATGAATAAAAAGAGATATTTGGAAACTTAGAAAAAAGGAGAGACAATATGTTCTCATCTTTGACTAGTATAGCAAATTAAACCAGGTGGTAAATACTTTGAAATCTGTCTTAAATTTGCCACAGATTCCAAAGTGAATAAAACTAATTTAAATCTCAAATGACTGCAATACAATATAGTGAAGAAAGACAATTTTTAACCACAGTAAAGTTACTGATATTCTAAGATGTATCTGAACAAAATATATATGAACACCTCAGTTCAAAGTCAAATATTTCATATTTCAAAATGTCTCTAGTGGTATTCTAGAATTTATGTGAGATATCTGGCAATGTGCATACCTTAGTCTTATTTTTCTCATCCTGAAGTTACTGAGGAAGAGAAAGAGATTATACTGGACAATTTTAAAGATACCATTAATCTCTATTGCTTGGTTATTCATATAACCTTTAAGACATATAGCCTTTAAGACAGCTAACTGGACCCAATAGTGCTTCAGTAAAAGCATGCAAATCTTCAAAGAGAAATTTACAGTCCATTTTTAAGTTAAATAATTTTATAGATTTAAAACTACGTCATATAGCAAACACAAAAAATGAGTCCTATTCTTGTCTAGATGCCTAAAAATTATCTGTGGCATTTCATTGTGGTTTGTTTTGCTTTATGTAGTTTGTAGCAAGATAAATAGAAAAAAAGTAATGGAAATACATATTGAAAAATGGGATACTAGAGAAGTAATTTTTAGACTCTTTCAGTAGATGCATAGTGGATGTGTATCTGCAATGACTGCCACCTAAAGTTTATTCCCTAAAATAGATTTATTAAGAATTTTGTTAATACCATAACTACCATGGATCTCTAGACAATATATTTCTTATTCATCTATGAAAAACCCTTTTAACTGTATGTTAACTATATCCATGTAAACATCTATATTTGTTTCTGTGCAGGTACACATATGTATGCTTCATATATATGAGTGTTGAAGCATATTTCAGATCTTCTAGCTTCAAAATATGTTATCTGATACAAAAAAAAGAAAACTAAACTAAATCATCTGAAACATAAAAAGTTATTTTAATATACAAAACAAAAAAATTAGCTTTCAGAGTCTTTTGAACTTCTATTACCAGTATGATAAAAAAATAGATAATATGTGAAAATGGATAAAGGCTGTGTGAATAAGTGATTTACAGAAAAGTAAATATGAATGACTAAAAAAAAAGAGAAAAGGATGCAATTTCATTAAGTTGGGTAAAATATTTGTACAGTCACAAACTTACCCCAGATACATGGAGTCTTGGATTTAACCTGGATTTACTTTACCTAAACACCATTCTTCCAGAGAAGGCAATGGCACCCCACTCCAGTACTCTAGCCTGGAAAATCCCATGGACGGAGGAGCCTGGTGGGCTGCAGTCCATGGGGTTGCTAAAAGTCAGACACGACTGAGCGACTTCACTTTCACTTTTCACTTTCATGCATTGGAGAAGGAAATGACAACCCACTCCAGTATTCTTGCCTGGAAAATCCCATGGGCGGAGGAGCCTGGTGGGCTGCCGTCTATGGGGTCGCACAGAGTTGTACACGACTGAAGCGACTTAGCAGCAAACACCATTCTTCAGAATGTGGTCACTTAAAGTTACGTGTGTGATCCAGATCATGATAGCAAGTAGCAAGATCCTGAGTTCACCTCCTCCCACAGACACACCAGCACTAGAACTACATGTAGAACAACTCTCTAAAAACAACCTGGGGACAAAGATAACAGACTTTCTACAACTAAGGACATAAAGGAAAGGTCACATTGAGATGAGCAGCAGGGGCAGAGACGTGTTCAGTCAGAACCCAAGTAGTGGAGGTCAGGGAATTCCAGATGCTGTTAAAGTGCTGTACTCATTATGCCAGCAAGTTTGCCCACAGGACTGGAAAAGGTCTCTTTTCATTCCAATCCCAAAGAAAGACAATACCAAAGAATGTTAAAGTTACTGTACAAATGCACCCATTTTCACATACTAGCAAGATTATGCTCAAACTCTTTCAAGCTAGGCTTCAGTAGTACATGAACCAAGAACTTCTAGATGTATAAGCTAGATATAGAAAAGGCAGAGGAACCAGAAATCAAATTGCCAACATATACTGGATTATAGAAAAAGCAAGAGAATTCCAAAAAACATCTACTTCAGTTTCTTTGACTATGCTAAGGTCTTTGACTATGTGGATCACAACAAACTGTGAAAAATTCTTAAAGAGATGGGAATACCAGCCCATCTTACCTGCCTTCTGTGAAACCTGTATTCAAGACAAGAAGCAATAGTTAGAACTGGACATGGAACAATGGACTAGTTCAAAATTGGGAAAGGAGTATGTCAAGGTTGTATATTATCACCCACCTTATATTACTTATATGCAGAGTGGTAGTGATTTGGTTACTAAGTCTTGTCCAACTCTTGTGACCCCATGGAAAATAGCCCTACCAGGCTTCTCTGTTCATGGGATTTCCCAGGCAAGATTACTAGGGTGGGTTGTCATTTCATTCTCCAGGGGATCTTTGCAACCAAGGATAGAACCCAGGTCTCCTGCATTGCAGGCTGATTCTTTACCAGCTGAGCCATCAGTGAAGCACTATATCCAAATTACATTATATGAAATGCCAGGCTGGAATCAAAATTGTGGGGAGAAATATCAACAACCTCAGAGATCCAGATGATACAACTTTAATGGCAGAAAGTGAAGAGGAACTAAAGAGCCTCTTGATTAAGGTGAAAGAGGAGAGTGAAAAAGATGACTTAAAATTCAACATTCAAAAAACAAAGATCATGGCATCCAGTTCTATCACTTCATGACAAATAGATGGGGAAAAAATGGAAACAGTAGCAGATTTCATTTTGGGGGGCTCAAAAATCACTGCAGATGGTGACTGCAGCCATGAAATTAAAAGACGCTTGCTCCTTGGAATAGCTACAACCAACTTAGACAGTATATTAAAAAACAGAGACATCACTATGCCAACAAAGGTCTGTATAGTCAAAGCTATGGTTTTTCCAGTAGTCATGCAGGGACGTGTGAGTTGGACCATAAAGAAGGCTGAGCAGCAAAGAATTTATGCACTTGAACTGTGAGGCTGGAGAAGACTCTTGAGAGTCTCCTAAACTGCAAGGAGCAATCCTAAGGGAAATTGCTCAACAATAATCCTAAGGGAAATCAACCCTGAATATTCATTTGAAGGACTGATGCTGAAACTCCAATGCTTTGTCCACCTGATGAGAAAAGCCAACTCATTGGAAAAGATCCTGATGCTGGGAAAGATTGAGGGCAAGAGGAGAAGGGAGCTACAGAGGACAAGATGGTTAAATGGCATCACCAACTCAATGGACAAGAGTTAGAGCAAACTCAGGAAGAAGGTGAAGGACAGAGAAGCCTGATGTGCCACAGTTCATGGGGTCACAAGCAGTCAGACTTGATTTAGCAACTGAACAACAAAGACTGTAGTCTGTCAGACTCCTCTGTCCATGGAATTCTCCAGGCAAGAATACTGAAGTGGGTAGCCATTCCCTTCTCCAGGGGATCTTCCCAACCAGGGATGGAACCCAAGTCTCCAGTATTGCAGGCAGGTTATCATCTGTGCCACCAGGGAAGCCTTGGTGTGACAACCAAGTGGGAAGGATATCACAGCCACAGAGATCCCCCTGAGGGGTAGAGATCCCCCTGAGGGGTAGAGCTCCTAGTCCCGACCCTGGGGCTCCCTAGACTGAGACCTGCACCAGAAAATGATCCCCCATAATACTTGGCTTTGAAAACGAGCAGGGCTTACATCCAGAAGAGCCAGAGGTTTATGGGAAACTGGCTCTCGTTCTTGAAGGGCTCACACATAAACTCCCTCTAAGTCCCTGTGCAGAGAAAACAGCTTGAAAAGCACTTAGGTCATATAAGAACATTCACTGACTAATTTTACTGTGTGTACCAGAGGGGCAGGGATCTGGTGGAACTTTTTCTCATGGACACATTTTTTTCTCTCCTTCCACACAGCTGGCCTAGCACTGGCAAGTACTATTTCTGACACCCAAACTAGCTAACACTGTGTGTGCTACCCCAGCGCATCCCTGAAGACCAGCCACACCTAACTCATGCAGTCCAGGTGACCCCTTCAGTGATGCTCCTCCTTCACAGGGGACAAGCTCTACCCATCAGTGTTTATGTAACAGTCTCATCCAGTCCTCATAGGTAGCATGGTTAGGGCTCAACATTACCCATCACTGTTGCACAACCACAATAGAGGAGGGTCTACAACCCACCCAGGGCATATTCTAGAAGCACTCGACTCTGGTGACCAGGGAGGGCTTGCCCCACTGAGTCCCACAAGATACCTTATACATAAGGCCACTCTTTCAAAACCTGGAGTTGTAGCTGACACATCTAATACATAGAAACAAACACAGAAATAAAAAGGTGACAAAGGAATACCTTAATAATAATAAATAAGGTGACAAAGGAATACCTTCCAAATTAAAGACCATGATAAGACCTTGGGAAAAGTAGTAAATCAAATGGAGACAAGCAATTGACCAAATAAAGAGTACAATTTACCAGATAAAGAAGATGTGGTACATATGTACAATGGAATGTTACTCAGCCATTAAAAGGAATGAAACTGGGTCATTGGTAGTGATGTAGAGGAAGGTAGAGTCTGTCATACAGAGTGAAGTAAGTCACAAAGAGAAAAATATTGTATCTTAATGCACATACATAGAATCAAAAAAAATGGTATTGATGAACCTATTTGCAGAGAAAAAATAGGGACAGAATGGGCTTGTGGACCAAAGGGAGAAGGGGAGGGTGGGATGAATTGAGAGAGTGGCATTGACCCAGATCCACTACCATGAGTAAAATAGAGAGCTAGTGGGAGGCTGCTGGATAGCACAGGGAGCTCAGCTCCATGCTCTCTGATGACCTACAGGAGAGGGATGAGGCGAGGCTGGAGGAAAGCTCAAGCAAAAAAAGAAATAATGGCTGAAAACTCCCCTAACCTGATAAGGAAAGAGACATCCAAGTCCCAGCAGCACAGGAAGTCCCAATCAGAATGAACCCAAACAAATCCACAGCAATCTGTTATCTCTAAAAAAGTTAGAGATATCTAAAAAGTTAGAGATAAAGAGAGAATCTTTAGCAGCAACAGCAAAAAACTGTTACATACAAGTGAACCTGCAATGAGACTATTAGCTGAATTTTTTAGCAGAAATTTATAAGTTAGATGGGACTGGTACAATATATTTAAAATGATGAAAAGTATTGCAATCAACAATCCTCTACCTGGCAAGGTTATAATTCAGAATTGTAAAGATAAAGAGTTTCCCAGACAAGCAAAAGATAAAAGAATTCATCACCACTAAACCATCCTTATAAGAAATATTAAAGAAATTTCTTTTTTTGTTTGTTTTTTTTGTTTGTTTTTTTGTTTTTTATTTTTAAACTTTACATAATTGTATTAGTTTTGCCAAATATCAAAATGAATCCGCCACAGGTATACATGTGTTCCCCATCCCGAACCCTCCTCCCTCCTCCCTCCCCGGTCTTTAGACAGAAAAGGCCATAACTATAAACAACGAGATTAAGAAAAACAATCTCTACTAGTAAAGACAAATATATAGTGAAGGTATTATGGCAGATAACAACCTATAATGCTAGCATGAGGTTAAAAAACAGAATCTTCTAATATAATTCAATGAAAAAATTGTAAAAAGGAATGTCAAAAACAAAACAAGCTAGGGGAGTAAAAATGTAGTGCTTTTAGACTGCACTGGGACTTCAGTGGCCAGCTTAAAATAGGTTGTTACATGTGAGCCTCATGGTAGCGGCTGAGAAAAGCCTATAGCAGATACAGAAAAGATAAAGTAATACACTCATAATCCAACTCATTAAATCACAAGGGGAGAGAGCAAGATAAGGAAGGGACAGAAAAGAGTTACAAAAACAACTAGGAAACAATAAACAAAAAGGCAGTAAGTACATACCTGTTAATAGTTACTTTACTTGCCAGTGGACTAAATGATGCAATCAAAATACACAGGGTGACGGAATGGGCAAAATAAAACAAGACCCATACATACAATACATCTATAAGAGACTCACATCACATCCAAAGACACGCAAAAGCTGAAAGTTAAGGGATAGAAAAAGATATATTTCCATGCAATGGAAACAAAAAAGAAGGCAGGGTGACAATCTTTCTATCCAACAAAATAGACTTTTGAAGAAAGACTAAGAGGCAAAGAAAAGCATTACCTGAGGGATCATTCTAAAAAAAAAAAAAAATTACTCTTGTAAATATCTATGCACCTAAAATAGAAACACCTAAATGCATAGAATGGGAAAATGAAAGTGGAAATAAATCAAATAAAGACAAACAGAAAAGACCAATAAAATGAAGAGCTGATTCTTTGAAGAGAAAGTTTGTAAATTTTAGCCACAAAGAGAGGACCCAAATACACTAGAAATGAAAGAGTTAAAGTTGTAACTGACACCACATAAATTCAAAGAATAAGAGATTATTATGAAAAAATGATATGCAAATGAACAGCCTAGAAGAAATGGATGAATTTGTAAACAATCTTCCAAGACTGAGTGAGGAAGAAACAAAATCTTAAGAGACCAATCATTTAGTAATGAAATTGATTAAGGAATTGAAAAACTTCCAAACAAAAGTCCAGTACAAGACTGTTTCACTGGTGAATTCTATCAAACATTAAGTGAATAACTAACACCTATCTCTGTCAAAGTGATCAGAAGAGAAACACTTCTAGACTCATTCTACAAGGTCAGCATTATATTGACATGAAAACCAAATAAAGACACAACAAGCAAACAGGCCAATATCCTCGATGAACATAGATACAAAAATCCTCAAACATTAGCAAGCCAAATTCAGCAATAAAAGGATCATACACTGTAACCAAGTGTATTTATTCCAGGGATGAAAGGATAGTTCAATACCTGAAAATCATGATACACCATTCAAACAAAACAAAGGATAAAAATATCTCAATAGATGCAGGAAATGCATTTGACACAATTCAACATTTACGATAAGAACTCTCAAAGTCAGTATAGAGGGAACATACCTTAATGCATGAAAGCCACACTGACAAACCCACAGCAAATACTCAGTGAAAAGCTGACAGCTTTTCCTCTAAGATCAGATAGAAGACGAGGATGCCACTCTTATTTTCGTTTAGCATTGTATTGAAATCCCCAGCCACATCAAATCAGGCAAGAAAGGGTGAAAGGCATCCGATGAAAAGTATGTAAAATTCATTATTTGCAGGTGATGTGATATTATACAGAGAAAATGCTAAAAATTGAAAAAAAAGAAAAACTAATAAGTAAATTCAGTAAAGTTGAAAGATACAAAAAAATCAATATACAGAAATCTGTTCTGTTATATGCTAATAACTATCAGAAAGGGAAATTAAAACAATTCCAATTACAATTGCAGCAAAAAGAATAGAATACCTATCAGATTAAGAAAGACTAACATTACAATCAGAAGGATCAACGTGTACAAATATATATATATACACACACACACACACACACAAATAAGGCTTTATATATATATATATGTGTGTATATATATTATACATCTATATATAGGTGAGAGAATCCTTATTTATAAAGGCATTACTTAAAGGAAACTTTATTCATGTTTTGAGGACCTTAGTATTACAGCAGTTATAAAAAATGGGAGAAAACTCTGCACTCTGAGTTTCATTTTCTACCAGTAATGTAAAATTTCTGCTGCTCATTGACAAAGGTTTCACTTTGACTATTTTTTCTAGTTTCTTTCTCTTCATTGCAAATTTAACAGCCACATTCAAGCTCATATGGGTGAGTGCACTAATAACAAGAATGACTGCAGATATGAACATCTGACAAATCTCTCTGCAAAGTTCACTCTGCCATTTAGTGGACAGGTGGCTATTTGAGCTAAGAGAGATAATGAAGAGACTATATTTAAAATAAGTTTATTCAATTAAGGCTTCAGAGAAAGGAGAAAAATAATATTCTCTCCGGCAAATATCGCTTTTAGAATAAAAGGTGATCTCACTGTCCTGAAAATGTCAGTAAAATGCCTTTACTCATACAATTGAAAATGACTTGGTTCCAACAGTGTTCTCCCTGTAATCCAACATAATAGTTAACACAGTATAATAATCTTATTAACATTAATTACATAACTATTCAGTGGATTTTATTGACTGTTGTCTATCAAGATTTTTTTGCCTTCAATCATTTTTTTTAAATTTTATTTTATTTTTAAACTTTACATAACTGTATTAGTTTTGCCAAATATCAAAATGAATCCGCCACAGGTATACATGTGTTCCCCATCCTGAACCCTCCTCCCTCCTCCCTCCCCATTCCATCCCTCTGGGTCGTCCCAGTGCACTAGCCCCAAGCATCCAGTATCGTGCATCGAACCTGGACTGGCAACTCATTTCATACATGATATTTTACATGTTTCAATGCCATTCTCCCAAATCTTCCCACCCTCTCCCTCTCCCACAGAGTCCATAAGACTGTTCTATACATCAGTGTCTCTTTTGCTATCTCGTACACAGGGTTATTGTTACCATCTTTCTAAATTCCATATATATGCGTTAGTATACTGTATTGGTGTTTTTCTTTCTGGCTTACTTCACTCTGTATAATAGGCTCCAGTTTCATCCACCTCATTAGAACTGATTCAAATGTATTCTTTTTAATGGCTGAATAATACTCCATTGTGTATATGTACCACAGCTTTCTTATCCATTCATCTGCTGATGGACATCTAGGTTGCTTCCATGTCCTGGCTATTATAAACAGTGCTGCGATGAACATTGGGGTACACGTGTCTCTTTCCCTTCTGGTTTCCTCAGTGTGTATGCCCAGCAGTGGGATTGCTGGATCATAAGGCAGGTCTATTTCCAGTTTTTTAAGGAAGCTCCACACTGTTCTCCATAGTGGCTGTACTAGTTTGCATTCCCACCAACAGTGTAAGAGGGTTCCCTTTTCTCCACACCCTCTCCAGCATTTATTACTTGTAGACTTTTGAATCGCAGCCATTCTGACTGGTGTGAAATGGTATCTCATAGTGGTTTTGATTTGCATTTCTCTGATAATGAGTGATGTTGAGCATCTTTTCATGTGTTTGTTAGCCATCTGTATGTCTTCTTTGGAGAAATGTCTATTTAGTTCTTTGGCCCATTTTTTGATTGGGTCATTTATTTTTCTGGAGTTGAGCTGTAGGAGTTGCTTGTATATTCTCGAGATTAGTTGTTTGTCAGTTGCTTCATTTGCTATTATCTTCTCCCATTCTGAAGGCTGTCTTTTCACCTTGCTTATAGTTTCCTTTGATGTGCAGAAGCTTTTAAAGTTAATTAGGTCCCATTTGTTTATTTTTGCTTTTATTTCCAATATTCTGGGAGGTGGGTCATAGAGGATCCTGCTGTGATGTATGTCAGAGAGTGTTTTGCCTATGTTCTCCTCTAGGAGTTTTATAGTTTCTGGTCTTACGTTTAGATCTTTAATCCATTTTGAGTTTATTTTTGTGTATGGTGTTAGAAAGTGTTCTAGTTTCATTCTTTTACAAGTGGTTGACCAGATTTCCCAGCACCACTTGTTAAAGAGATTGTCTGTAATCCATTGTATATTCTTGCCTCCTTTATCAAAGATAAGGTGTCCATATGTGCGAACTGGGTCGTTTGCTTCACCAGAATACTTGCTGTAATAGTACAATTATTAAAATACATAAGCATGGTTAGTTTCTCATAAATAGTAGAAGATCCTCAAGTGAAAGTGTTCTGAGTGTTGTGCAAATTCTGATGGATTAGCACCACCAGTTTCCTTGCTGTCAGCGTGTCATATTCCACAGAGCATCAGTCTTGCATCATTGAACCAAATGTACAAGTCATTTCTATCAGTAGTGATGTATTATAAGTTGGTGCATTCACTTATGTGTGTTCAAGAGAAAGAAAAGCTTGCAAATGTCTAATTTTTTCTGCTATCTCTCTCTTTGCAAGAGAACATTTTGTATAGAATAATGTTACTGCGACAAACAGGTACAACAGGTATTAATAGAATCCATTTCATGAATTCCAAGTTGTTGTTTAGTTGCTAAGTTGTGTCCACCTCTCTTGCGACCCCACAGATTATAGCCAGCCAAGCTCCTCTGTCTATGGGATTTCTCAGGCAAGAATCCTGGAGTGGGTTATCATTTCCCTTATGGAGTTCCCTGAAAAATCCTTCCCTTGAAAGTCTAAACAAAAGTATGTCCTGCAGAAGCATATGCATATTAAACAAGTCCTTCTATAGAATAAATATCAGATACTATAACCATTTTCATACTCTTTTTATGGGTCTGCAAGTTTTTCAATAACAGAATACCTCAGACTGGATGAGGTAAGCAACAAATTTATATGCTCAGAGTTCTGAAGAATGGAAGTCCAAGATTGAGGTGTCAGAAAGTTTGGTTTTTCCTTGGGTTGCTAATATCCACCTTCTCACTGTGTCCTCAAGAGACATTTTATCTAAACACTCGTACTCTTTCTGTCTGTTCTTATAAGGACACTAAGTGTATTGGGTTAAGACCCACATTTAGGATCTTATTTAATTTTAATTACCTCCTTAAAGACTACATTTCCAAATATAGTCACATTAGGTGTCAATGATTTAATCTATTAATCTGAGGGAGATACACATCAATCCATAAACCTCCCCCTTCAAAGTAATTTGTTGTTTTCATGCTGTATCTAATTCCATAGCTTCAGATCTGGTTACTTTGCAAAGTGTGATCAATTTACTACAATATAATGATCGATTCATTTCCTTAAGAGCCCTGAGTACCTGGTAGAAATAGCACTTTTTCTTTGAGCTAAGATTGTTGGGCTATTCACTTCTAATGCTGCTGATACTGCTGCTAAGTTGTGTCAGTCGTGTCCAACTCTGTGCGACCCCATGGACGGCAGCCCCACAGGCTCCCCTGTCCCTGGGATTCTCCAGGCAAGAACACTGGAGTGGGTTGCCATTTCCTTCTCCAATGCAGGAAAGTGAAAAGGGAAAGTGAAGTTGCTCAGTCATGTCTGACTTAGCGACCCCATGGACTGCAGCCTACCAGGCTTCTCCGTGCATGGGGTTTTCCAGGCAAGAGTACTGGAGTGGGGTGCCATTGTGTTCTCCGCTTCTAATGCTAAGAAAACTGTTTCATGCTGATAAATTTTATATCATAATTCAGTGTCTCTATTTCCAGGATAAAGTTTTTAAAAATATGAATTTAATTTAGGACTGAATGTTCAAACTGGATAAATCCTAAGGATGTGTGTAGTGTTAGTTGTGGCATATGCTGTGCTGAATAAGAAGAAAAATCTCATTTAAACACAAAACCTATATCCTTGATTTTTCTCCCTAAGGCTTTTAAGTGTGTGTGTGTATTAATCACTCTTTGCAACCCCATGAACTGTATGTAGCCTGCCAATCTGCTCTGTCCAGGCATTCTCCAGGCAAGAATACTGGAGTGGGTTGCCATTCCCTTCTGCAGGAATCTTCTTGACCCAGGGATCAAACACTGGTCTCCTGTATTGCAGGCAGATTCTTTACTGGCCGAGCCACCAGGGAAACTTTTAAGTAATAATCTATAATTTAATGCTTTCAAAAAGTACCTCCCTTCAAGGACTAAATTTATAACAAATTTACATGAAAGTTCTAGGAATATCTTTCAAGTGAAAAAATGTAGATTCTTTCAATATGTCTAACAACCTTTTACTTCATTCAACAAATGTTTACCCAGGGCTTACCAATATGCCACACACTGTTCTATGATCTCAGGATATATCAGTAAATAAAACAGGAAAATCATTGTGCTTGGTGACCTTATATTCTAGGAGGAAGAGACAGATGATTAGTAATGAGCATAATGAATAACTAAATCATGTGGTAAGCTAAAATGAAGAATGCTATAGAAATAATAAATCTGCATGGAGGAATAAGTGTGCACAACCCATGTCGTGCAGCAGTAAGCTGTCTGACTGTCAGTGCCGGTGACACAAGAGACACAGGTTTGATCCCTGGGTCAGGAAGATGCCCTGTAGTAGGAAATGGCAGCCCACTCCAATATTCTTGCCTGGAGAATCCTATGGATAGAGGAGCCTGGCAGGCTACAGTTCATGGGGTCGCAAAGAATCAGACACAACTGAGCACACAACACCTGTTGGGAGAAACTGAAATTTTAAATATGGAAATAAGAGTAGGTCTTATTAAGGAAGAAGAGTAGAGAAAAATCTGAAGTAAATGATAAAATTATACATTCAATATTCTGGCATCTAAAATACTCAGTGTTCCAGAAAAACATCTATTTCTGCTTTATTGACTATGCCAAAGCCTTTGATTGTGTGGATCACAATAAACCCTGGAGAATTCTGAAAGAGATGGGAATACCAGACCACCTGACCTGCCCCCTGAGAAACCTATATGCAGGTCAGGAAGCAAGAGTTAGAACTGGACATGGAACAACAGTTTCCAAATAGGAAAAGGAGTACGTCAAGGCTGTATATTGTCACCCTGTTCATTTAACTTCTATGCAGAGTACATCATGAGAAACGCTGGGCTGGAAGAAGCACAAGCTGGAATCAAGATTGCCAGGAGAAATATCAATAACCTCAGATATGCAGATGACACCACCCTTATGGCAGAAAGTGAAGAGGAACTAAAGAGCCTCTTGATGAAGGTGAAAGAGGAGAGTGAAAAAGTTGGCTTAAAGGTCAACATTCAGAAAACGAAGATCATGGCGTCTGGTCCCATCACTTCATGGGAAATAGATGGGGAAACAGTGGAAACAGTGGATGACTTTATTTTTGGGGGGCTCCAAAATCACTGCAGATGGTGATTGCAGCCATGAAATTAAAAGACGCTTACTCCTTGGAAGGAAAGTTATGACCAACCTAGATAGCATATTAAAAAGCAGAGATATTACTTTGCCAACAAAGGTCCATCTAGTCAAGGCTATGGTTTTTCCAGTGGTCATGTGTGGATGTGAGAGTTGGACTGTGAAGAAATCTGAGTGCTGAAGAATTGATGCTTTTGAACTGTGGTGTTGGAGAAGACTCTTGCGAGTCCCTTGGACTGCAAGGAGATCCAACCAGTCCATCCTAAAGGAGACCAGTCCTAGGTGTTCATTGGAAGGACTGATGCTGAGACTGAAACTCCAGTACTTTGGCCACCTCATGCGAAGAGTTGACTCATTGGAAAAGATCCTGATGCTGGGAGGAATCAGGGGCAGGAGGAGAAGGGGATGACAGAGAATAAGATGGCTGGATGGCATCACTGACTCGATGCACATGAGTTTGGGTGAACTCCGGGAGTTGGTGATGGACAGGGAGGCCTGGCATGCGGCGATTCATGGGTTCGCAAAGAGTCGGAACACCAATAAGTGACTGAACTGAAGTGAGAGAAAAAAGTATATATCAAATTTTATATGTGATTTTATTTTTTTTGTTTGTTTTTTTTTTTCTGTTAATAATATTTTTATTTTTTATTTTTTTTATTTTTTTTAATTTTATTTTATTTTTAAACTTTACATAACTGTATTAGTTTTGCCAAATATCAAAATGAATCCGCCACAGGTATACATGTGTTCCCCATCCTGAACCCTCCTCCCTCCTCCCTCCCCATTCCATCCCTCTGGGTCGTCCCAGTGCACCAGCCCCAAGCATCCAGTATCGTGCATCGAACCTGGACTGGCAACTCATTTCATACATGATATTTTACATGTTTCAATGCCATTCTCCCAAATCTTCCCACCCTCTCCCTCTCCCACAGAGTCCATAAGACTGTTCTATACATCAGTGTCTCTTTTGTATGTTATATATCAAATATAAATATACCATATAAATAACATTTTAACATTTCTTTGGTTTGAGGGTTAAAGTACCAGATTCTGAACAAGCAGACATCCTGGGGTAAGCAAAGATAGTAGCCAAGGGAGAAAATGTATTAGAAAATTGCTCACCACGTAGAGTGTAGTTTTGTTTTCTTTGGCTGCCTCAGATTGGTGATAGGTATGGCACGAGCCACACCTTCTACTGTAGGATTCACAGGAGTTCAGGTATTAGGATTCCTTCCTCCCCTTCCTAAAGTTTGTATCTTAAATTTGTAACTGAAAATGCCACTGGAAATATTGAAAGAAGAATGAAACCATACTAAGAAACAAGAAAGTTCAAACGTCATTCCCTTGAGTTTCACTCCTTTCTACTGAATCAGTCTCACTTCTACCTCCTTTTTCTCTTTGACTTATTGAAATTTTATTGCACTCTTGCCAATTCCATCCTTCTCTTTGTAGTAGTAAGTTATTTTTATTGCATTTTGGTGGAGTACTGGCAGATAAGGGAAATAAATGTGTGGGAGATAACTACAATTAAACAGTCTCTAGTAAATTAAATTCCTATCCTTATTTAAATATTTTCTATTATCAGTAAAACTCATTGTAAGATAATAACTTTAATATTACATCAAATGGGTGTAAAATATTTCAGTACTTAAGCTACTGGAGTTAGAATTCTGTGACTGCTGGAAGTTTTTCACTATTCCTAAACTTTTTTATTAAATGTGACATTAAGATGGTTATTACTATCCATAGAGGGTTTCTTATAAAGAAAAGTATACATTTTGCTTAAAAACAAAGTACAAAGTGAAGTTACTTGCCTACTATGTATAAGTGAAAGATCCTGATACATATTTCCAATATTTTTTCCTGAAGAATTTTGTAATTTTCACTTCTACCCTAAGAAAATGTTGTTGTGGTCAGCTGTATAAGATGCCACCATAAAACTCTAGGCAGAATCATTCCCATTATAGGTTATTTTAGTGGAATCCACTGGAGAGAGAAAATTACCACATGAGATTATTTCTGTTATTAATTTGTGAGACAAGCACCTAAATGGTTGAATCTTTTCCAAACAGATACTCAACTATCACAGAATCATGTACTGAATATTTTTTCTTGTACATATAAGTAGCCTGCCAGGCTCCTCTATGCATGGGATTCTCCAGGCAAGAATACTGGAGTGGGTTGCCATTTCCTTCTCCAACACATAAAATAGACAGTTATATATTAAACTTACTTATAAAATAAGTTCATTCCTGGATGGGCAGGAATGACCTCCCAAAGATGTCTTAATGCCTAGAATCTCTAGATGTTTTGCTTCACATAGTAGAAGAGACTGATTAATGATCAAATTTAAAAATTTTTGAGATGTGGAAAATGGCATTGATTGTCCAGGCATGCCCAGTGTAATTACAAACATCCTAATAAGAAAGAGAAAAATGTAACTATGGAGCGAGACAGGGAGAGGAAGGGGCCATGAGTCAAGGGATATAGGCAGCTTCTAGAAGCTAGAAAATAAATGATCCAGATTAGCCCCCGGAGCCTGCAGAAGGCAGGCAGGTCTTGGCAGCCTAGTTCAGACTTATTAACTCTAGATCAGTAAAAGAGTAAATTGTTTTAAGCCACCAAACGTGTGACAATTTGTTACAGGCTCAATAGGAAATGAATGCACTGTGTTATTAATTCCATTCCATTAAGTGGTACTGCCTAAGAGCTTTGAAGGCACACTGTACTTCTCCCAACATAGCAATTAGCATCTGCTATACTAATTGCCTATTTGCTTTTCAGTGCACCCAAGACCAAGCAAAATATGGTAAACTCTAAAGCAAGATCTTCTCCATTCAGTAGTTTATTTTCAGTGCCTAGTAAAATGTAATACACATTGAGGCTAACTAATATTTGCATGAGTGAATTGGTAGCACTTTGTGATGCTGTGAAGGCCTTTTATCCATAGATCTCAATTTTATTTACACTAGATTTTATCATTGGATCAAATGAGACCATCAGAAAGTTTTGTCATTGTAAGGTAGATTTGCAGCCTTCTCACTGTTGATATCCACTGATTCTGATTTTGGGCATTTTCTAAGTGAGGGAGACTCTAAGAAATAAACCCTTGGAAACTTTCCCTGCATGTGCTATTGGAATGATTTGTCTTGCTCTCACATTGCTAAGGACGTTTTGGTCTTTTGGCACTGTAATTATGTGCTTTTTCTTTCCCACAAGAAATCTCTAAGTGATCATATTCCCATTTTCATTTTATTCACCATGAAAGATTATATCTAAGTTGTAACTCAAATTTAGTAACTATGTAGAACCTAGTCATTGTATAATTACAAATATAGGGTCAAAATTTCCCAAACTTATATTTCATATTACATTATGTATGTAACAGTTAGTACAGCGAAATAATTTGTTATCCAAAACAAAGACTATAAAATAAACTCCAAATTGAGCATTACTGGGAAAAAAAGCTTTTGAAGTATACCGTTGGGCTTCTATCTAGCCACTTTACCAGATATTTTAATTTTGACAGTTTCATATCTAAATGCTTTATAGATCTGTATTTTTACTTACCAAATGAGTGTCTGAATATATTACATATTTATATACTTTATTATGTTTTATCTCATAGTTTAAAGTAGAATTTAAAGTGAATGATAGTGAACACAATAGTGATTATTGTAAAGCTTTGTAGAGAAAGCTCCTTTATGGACATTCATTCCTACAGGAAAATGTTTATGTTTAATTTTAAATGCTATCATAATTCAAATGTAAGCTCAGAGGGGGGAAAGGGAAGGAATAATATCTCCATTTTTTAATTCAGCAAGCATTGCTGAACTCAGATCATCAGCCAAAGATGGTCAATAAGTTCAGATGAAAATAAGCGTCACTTCTCTCAGGAAGTTCACAGGCTACTTGACAATTGCAATATAGACAGCTGTGATCTATGTCAGTGATAATACATCTCAGATTATGGTTCTAGTCCTGGGCCAGCAGAAGGGCGGGAAGGGTACAGGAAACTTTTCCTTGAATGGATGGACACCAAGGTGGGAAAGGAGCGCTGGCATGAACTGGGAGATTGGGACTGACAGAGTGACACTACTCTGTGTAAAACAGATAATGAGGATATAGTGCATAGCACAGGGAACTTTACTCAGTGCTCTGTGGTGACCTAAATGGGAAGGAAATCCAAAAAGATGGGATATATGTATATGTATTGCTGATTCACTTAGATAATGCATCTCAGATTGTGGTTCTGATTCTGGGCCAGCTTGAAAGCAGGAAGAGTCCAGGAAACAGTTCTTTGAATCCATCCTGTTTTAAGCTATATATGCCATTGCTGTACTGGTCACAGTAAAGTAGCCGATTAACTGATAGTAAAATTATATTTCCTGAAATGAAATTTAGGACTATAGTTATCTGAGTGTTTAATTGTGGAAAACTGAGTGCTAATTTTACTCTATTTTCAGTTCTCTTTTATTTAGAATTATCTCCTGATATCAGCCTTGATATTTTCACATGTTCATTTTGGGGATTAAACCAAAGCGAACAAGTATTATCATAGCAGTTTTACAAATGAGGTAAAAGAGTATCAGTGAATTTGGGTACTATGACCAAGGCTACATGAAAATTAGAGTAGTTCATAGAATTTTATTACCATTCTAAATACTAATTATTACTTACACTGTATTTTGTTTACTGTTCCCAAATTTATCTCTGTTCCACCAAGTTGCTCCCTGGGAAAATTATGTTACATATACAAATGTTAAATATATAAAATATTGCATGTACATGTAATATATAATTACATATATTACATTTTACATATATTACATGCATATAATATACATTATATACCTATGTATAGATATAAAAACAGTTGATAACTATAAATGTCAGAAGCTTTTATAAAACTGAATTTGTCATTTACTCCCTCAGATCTAAGTCATCTACAATATTTCTTATCTTAGTTGAAAAGTTCATTCACTTGCTCAGACAAAAATTTGAGTCAATCTTGGTGTCTCTCTTTATTTAACCTTAAATCATTTCTATTATATCAGAAAATCCTGAAGACTCTATATTCAAAATGTAACCATTAATCCCAACACTTCTTACAACACTGATCCCCAAAATAGCCTATCCTCAATAGAATGGTTATAGTAATCCTTTAAAAAACACAAATCAGATTAGGACACTCTGCATACAACTCACCCTCGCTCCATAATTCGGTCAGAATAAGAGCCACTTCACGGCCTTGATCTTTCCTTCCCGTTCTTTCTGATAGCATTTCCTAATACTTTCTTAAAGGGTCTCTGTTTCGACCATAATAAATTGCCTTACATTTCCTGGGACTTGCCAAGCACACTCCCATCTTAGGGCCTTAAACTTGCCCTAACTCTGCTTGTACCACTTGGCTCCCCAATATCCATATGCTAATTCCCTCACCTCCTTCAAGTCTTTGCTGAGATATCACAATTTCCATCACTGTATGTAACATCCACACCTACTCTTCCACAGCATTTCCCTGATCTATAGAGTACTTATTTTTCAAAATACTATCAATTGTACAGATTGATATTTTACTATGTCTCCTCAGTTAGAATGTAAGATTCTTAAGGACAAGAATTCTGATCTGGTTCCTTGACAGCCGAAGTATCTGATCTGTGCCTGGCAGAGTTAGGTTCTCTATTAGTACTGTATGCGTTAAGTGAATTTAAAAAGATGGACTATTACAATGCAGCAGTGCATACTGGCTTCAATGTAGAAATAGTGAATGTTTTAACTTGACAACAAATCCTCTTGGAAGATATTTTCTGAATGAAAAAAAAATTATTTAAACAAGTAATGATCATTCTTTTAATGTTAACTATACAAATTATACTCCTCTAACAATTTAAAATTGAATCTTTCAATATTGCAATAATAATAATCTGTCCCTACTTTGTAATTTTTTATTACATTTAAATAGTACAAATTTATAGTTCTATCATTTCAACAATTTGTCAGGATAAATACATCGCTTTATTTTTCATGACAAATTCTCTCCTTTTCAAACTTTTGGCTCCAAATACCAAACTGAAAAAACTCATACATTCTACCTTAGGATGTAAAAAAGACACCACTTGGTCCTTTGGATCATTTGATCCTTGACCCTTTGGTTTCATGTAGTTTCAATAGCCATGTCTGCCAAACTGAAGATAGAAAACCAATTTTATCTCCTGCTGTTGCTGCTCAGGACTGTATCACTGAGCCTTTGAAAAGACACCTTCTCAAGAACAGCATGGAGTAAACTGCTTCCTAATACTGGAAAAATATCCTTGACTCTGAACATCACTTGGGGGTGAATCTCATTGTCTAGGCCCTTTGCTTCATTTTGAATGAGTTTTTTAGAGTTATAGATATAATCTCTCTTGCTCACTCACTCTCTCTCTCTCACACAAACACCTGAAATATGATTTTTGGTGACACTGCCTATACCTTGACATTTTAAGACCAAGTGTGATTCTTAAAAATTTGACACAAATCATCCCTTCCTGTTCTATTTCTTCATTGTGTAACCAGAAATAAATAGACTTAGAGCCCTTACACTTATTTTTGACTACAACATCTGAATTGCCCTCAGAAATGTATATTTGTCATGATTGCCAGCAAAGTGAAGTATTGACTCTGCATTTGTTTGTTGTGGTTGATTCTTATCCAAACTCCATCATAATTATGCAGCTGTGTGTGTCTTCAACAGCAAAACACATTGCTTTTGATTTGGATCATTTAAAAGAAATTTGCCACTATTTAGATGTTTGACCGATAGCTATACTTCTCAAATCTTCAAAAGCAGTATTGTCCAGATGTCACATTTTAGTTTATCATAAAAAGCAATATTTTTGCCATATGCAATATCAAATAGACCACATGATAAAACTCAAGACCCGTACTAAGAAAAATTCTATGTAAAATACAAACAGAAAGTGAATACAGTTATAAAAAAGTTTAAAAATAAAATAAAATTTAAAATAAAATAAAAAAAAAAAAAAAAAAAAAAACAAGTATCTTAAGTGAGAAGACACTATAGTAAACTTAAAATTAATAAGAGAATTTGATAAAGTATCTGGATCCAAGATAGGTATTAAAATTTTTTTGTTATTTGCTATTTAACAGAAAATACTAGTAATGGCAATGGAAAACATTAAAATAACAAGCAAAAGTTAACATGCTCAGGTATTAACAAAGAAGATATTCGATCTATATGAAAATTGTATTGACATGCATAGTAACTGAAGGAAAGGAAATGTAGATCATGTTCTTGAATGAAAAATCTAAATTTAAAATGTTAATTTCTCCTGTTAGTATATACAAGTTAGTAAAATTTCCATTTGAATTGTAATTGAGTTTCTTAGAATTAGGTGAAAAGGACTTACAGATTTTAGCCCCCAAACAGTTTTTAGAAATTATAAGAACAGTGAGGGTCAGTTTGTCACTTGTCAGCACATCTTATAAAGCCACTTTCATCTCTTGATAATGGCAAAAGTACAGTAAAACATTGGGAATAAGACAATACATTTCTTAAATAATGATAATGGTACTAAATAACTATGAGAAGGAAATAAAAACTGAACGCTTTAATCTAACAGATAGAAAAATAAATTCCAGTCTGTTTAATGAGTTAGATGCCAAAAATTGAGCAATAAAAATTTTGCATGGAAAACTAGAATACTAAATTTATAAGTGCCTTTTTCAAAACGACAAAACTATAAGCTACAAGATGAACACGTGGAAGTGTTCATTTAAAACTGTTTATATTTTCCACGTGCATGTGTGATAAGATGCTTCAGTTGTGTTTGACTCTTATAACCCTATGGACCATAGCCTGCCAGGCTCCTCTGTCCATGGAATTCTCCAGGCAAGAATACTGGAGTAGATTGCCACTTCCTTCTCCAAAGGATCTTTCTGACTCAGGGATATAGCTTGTATCTCTTACATCTCCTGCATGGGCAGGCGGATTCTTCACCACTAGAACCACCTGGGAAGCCCCATATTTTCCACAGTTAAGGTTAAACAATGTTAATATACAATTTATACACATGAAAATATATTTAATATACATGATAGAAAAAGCAATAATTGGGCAATAATTTAGCATAGAGAACACCTTCTTTCAATGAATACTATGAATAGAGGAAGAAATGAACAGATACTAAGAACGGAAGGGCAAATCCAATGGTCAAAGCTATTAATATACTCAGTCTAATAGTCAGCGACATACAGATTAAGGATGACTCATCAATTTATGCTGATCTGGCAAGAATTTTAGATGGCTATGCAACCCCTTGTTTGAAATGTGGATGAATTTTACACCCCACTGACAGAAATGTATTAAGTGCCAAATCTCAATAAAATATTAACATTTAAAATTTTTAGGTCATCATATAGAGTAATTCTACTCTTTAGCACTATACCATAGGAAAAAAAGAAAGTGTCAATTGCTAAAAAGCTATACACAGAGGGTGTTGATTACAGTATTAACCTAGAGGACAAGAGCAGCAAGCAACTGATGAGTGGCCATATCATGATACCCAACAAGTGAACTATCACATATTCATGTAAAATAATCAACTGAGCTTACAGATGTAGTAATAGATCACATACTATCATTTCACCAAATAAGGGTGCATAAAATGTGTTTAATTTATACTCTTTCACCCCATTTTTGGAAACACTGAAAAGATCTGTGTGGTCTATCTAATATGGAATAATATGAGAGAAACACAGGGAAGGAGAACATAGACTTAATCATGACATAATGCATAAATACATATGATGTGGTCCTATGCACATGTGTGTTATAGATAAATATGTGACAGTAAGATCAACAAAATATTTATGGTGTTATTCTAGGATATTACCCTATCATTTTCCTAGAATTTTTATATTAGAATAGTTTTGAATGAATGTATTTGCATAATCAAAACATTTATTTGTTGCAGAGAAAACTTATTCTCATGTGAGAAATTTGATGTGTATTTATAGATTTGCAATATAATTATGCTTAATTATTTCACTTTCATTTTACTGTTGAAATGTTTTTCATGATTTTAATGAACTAGGATTACAATTCTCACCTCTCTTGCACTTAAAAATCCAATACCTCTAAATACCTCTTTTTTAAAAAAGATACACTTTTCCCTTCCTTGAATTCCTCTGCTTTACTCTGTGTTTTATGCTATTTTTGAGAAGAATTAGAAGCCATTTCAACAGATAATTTTAAACTGTAACACCAAGATGACATATTAAATAACTTGAAGCAAATAATGTGAAGGAAGTTATCAAAATTGAACACATAATTTAACTGTAGCTAACTAGCATTCACTACAAACGGAAGACATGTAGAACCTCTTAGAGTTCATTTCTAGTAAATAAAAATGTATAAGTAGATTTATAGATATTATAAACTTTCTAAACCAATACTTAGCAGAACTGAGTATCTATTTTCATCTTAGTGTGTCCACTAAATGTTTATAGCACTCAAAAATTTCAGAATCAGAGTACTATTTATAATATCAATAATGAATTCTAGAAATAATCCAAATAATCCAATAAAGCCAAAAGCATGGCAACTCATTTATCAGCATTTTTATAACAAAATTTCATCTAAGTAAACACAAGACAAATTTAAGACAATGGACTTCATTTATATCCCTTAGTCTAAGCTTCAACATTTTTCTACATTCAGATAGTTTAAACAAAGATCATGTCAACCTTCTAATTTAAGTTCTTATAAATAAAGTTCTTCTGTCTGCATTTGAAAGGAATTTCAGTGTATGAGGTACATAATCAGTTGTGCTCAGTTCAGTTGCTCAGTCGTGTCCGATTCTTTGCGACCCCATGAATCGCAGCACTCCAGGCCTCCCTGTCTATCACCAACTCCCGGAGTTCACCCAGACTCACGAGTCCATCGAGTCAGTCATGTACAACTCTGTGCGACCCTTTGGACTGTAGCCCTCCAGGCTACTGTTTCCAGAGGATTCTCCAGGCAAGAATACTTGAGTGGGTTGCCATACCCTCTTCCAGAGGATCTTCTCAATCCGGGGATCAAACCTGTGTCTGTTATGTCTCCTGCATTGGCAGTCAGGTTCTTTACCACTAGGGCCACTTGGGAAGGAGCGGGTTGTGATTTCCACCTCCAAGGGATCTTCCTAACCCAGGGAATGAACCACATCTCCTGCATTGCAGGCAGATTCTTTCACAGCCATTCAGGACCCCAATACAGTCAGGTAGATATTATGATAGAGCTGATTTACAGCAATTTACTCATAAATGGGCTTCCCTGGTGGCTCATTGGTAAAGAACTCACCTACCAATTTAGGAGGAGTTCGATCCTTGAGTGAGGAAGATCCCCTGGAAAAGAAATGGTAACCCACTCCAATATACTAGCCTGGAAAATCCCAAGGTCAGAGGAGCCCAGCAGGAGTGGGCTACTGTCCATGGGGTCACAAACGAGTCAGACAAACTTAGTAACTAAACAACAAAAAATAAATATTCAAGCTGTATCTGAAAGACAGTGAGCTGCAGTAATGCTAGTGAGTATTAAAAAAAAACACACACACATTATTAAAATCAGCTTAAAATTTTTAATATGCTCAGGAAATTCTCAATGTAGAATCTGAGATTATCACCATATAACGTTTAAGACAGCTCATTAGATCTGCAAGAACTGAGGCTACAAATTGCCACTTAGTTTCACAAGTATATGCACATTTAGAATCAAATGTCACTGCTTATAAATGCCTTTGAGGTTGTTCATATTGTTTGATACTGTGAATATTTTCGCATTACATATTTTAGATTATGAAATCATTCTTTGTGATCTAAAAATAGTCTTCATTTTCAATAACATATTTGAAGTTTGGATGATGTTATTTTGCATTATTCTATGAGAATTTTTGTAGCTAAATCTTTGGGAATATCCACAAATATGTTCAATAGCAAAGGATATACAATAAGGGAATAGGCAATGGGTAGAATGAAAAGGCTTTTGGACCAGGCCTGGTAGGAGGCTGTCTGTGGTTGTGGAGGAGTCTCTTTGATCTGAGAATATAGTGCAACAGCTTCAACAGGTTGAAAAAATGTACAATAGTTATTAAGAGCAGAATAGGGATAGAAAAACAAAAATCAGGAAATTGGCAAATACAAATTCACTACCTTTATCGTTTTGCTTAAATTGCCCCTATACAGCTCAAATTTTTCTAAAAAGTTCTGGAACACAAAAACTCTTGCTATACAGCGAAGACTAACATCTGTGTGAGAACAAATTATTCTGATATTTTATAGTAGTGTTAGTGAGTTTTTTTGGGGTGAGCTTTTCTAGGTACAATGAGCACAAATACCATTTTTTCAATTAAGCAAGAAACAGAGCAATGAGAAACTGCTCATTTGCAATCATGCTGCTTGACAACCATTCAAAACTCCATCAAGATATACAGAGTCAGAAATTAATACACACTAAGCTTGTACACAATGGCACCCCACTCCAGTACTCTAGCCTGGAAAATCCCATGGACAGAGGAGCCTGGTAGGCTGCAGTCCATGGGGTCGCTAAGAGTCGGACACGACTGAGCAACTTCACTTTCACGCACTGGAGAAGGAAGTGGCAACCCACTCCAGTGTTCTTGCCTGGAGAATCCCAGGGACAGGGGAGCCCTGGCGGGCTGCCGTCTATGAGGTCGCACAGAGTCGGACACGACTGAAGCGACTTAGCAGCAGCAGCAGCAAGCTTGTACGCATTAAACCTACCTGGTTTAATCCTACCTATAACATGTCTACTTTCTGCAAATTCATGGCTTGCAGACCATTCGCATTTCATTTTGTCAAACAGGGAGGAAGAGGTGGTTTTTACTACAAATTCAGTTTCTTGGGCCATACTGCAGACCTAATGACTCTACCCACTCCTAGCAATCTATTGTTTTATATAGTCTGTCATTTGTTACTTTCTCTTAAAGATTGTAACCAGAGCAGCAGGAACAATTTTTTAAAGGATTTAATGGGAATGTAGTTAAATATTAATACTTTATTGACTAGTACATTTAATAACTTCAAAATAACCACAACCTGTCTTTTGTTAAAGGGCTCATAAGTGACATAATTGACAAGTGCCATAATTGGCTTTTGTCAAGATTTTAGACATAACTCATGTTTGCTTCCTGCCCCTACCCAACTGATCAAGGAATGTATATCCAAATGGAAAAGATTGAGAAAATATATTATCTACGGTAGAAGCGTATGTTATTTACTAATAGCAACAGCAACCAACAAGAGCAAAATAGCTAGCATTGAGGGAAAACATTTAGAAGAGATTCACACTCTGGCTGCAATCATCCCATTTCTAGTTAGCACTGTGATTCAGAGTCTGTTTGGATAGGAATCCTAAACTACCTGAAACCACTATTAATTGAGGTAGTTATCTTTGCTTACAGAGAGCCAGTATGTACTGGGAGAAATAGCTGATGACTGACCCAGGTCTGTCTGATGAAACATCAAAGAATCTCCAAGCCAGCCCTTGAAGACATGCGTAGGTGTGTCTGTATTTGTTTCTCTAGACTTCAACAAGATGAATTCATGTCCTCAGAATTTGAATACTTTCAACTTGGAATCTTTTTTAAGACCTGAAGGATGTTTTAATTGAGAGGGCCAAAGTAACCCCACGTTTTCAAAACCATGTACGGGTATCAAAACAAACTGATCCTAAAGTAAGATGCTGACTCAGTAATTTCTTAAACAGGTCTCTGGAGCTAAGGTGATCTTGATATCATCTTTGAAAGCCTAATAAAACCTCTTAAAAATGATCATAACAGTTTTTGAAAAGTTTATGTTAGATCAAATTACCATTTCTACAGTTTCATGAAGAGCCTTTGTACCCTCTGTGGGATGGTGCATAAAATAATTTAAGAATAGAACAACAGGGTGTAAATCTAATTTATTTATTGTGACATGCAAGATTTGAAGGTGAGTGATGAACACAGAACAGTAGTCCAAGAAATTCTAGACTTGATGATACACAGCATAACCTGATATTTTTCCTTAGACATTCTAGGGCAGATAGTGCAGAATATTTTTTCTTTATGATAAACTACTGCAATTTTTCATTTAGAACTTACATTAACTGTAGAAAAAGTAAAACAGCAAATACAAAGGTCAAAAGAGAATAACACAAAGTCATAGACAGCAAAGTTAATGACAACATTCTGTGGGACTACTGCAAGCAACTCGATGGCAGTATTGATGATTTCCTAGCAAAATGTTAACCCCCAAAATTGAGAGGTCATGAATAAACCTATTACCACTGCAGAGTTTGGAAATTCTATTAGAAATCTTAAATTTAAGACTCTGGGGTCAGGTGGATTCATATTTTAATTTTGCACACCTAAAGAAGCACCATCTCATTAAAATTTTTCAGGTCAGAAAATGAAAAATCCATATTGTTCATAAAAATGGAAAACTTAAAAATAGAATAGCTATGATAAATGAATGAATCTAGAGATGAATCGGTCAGTATTTTCCTCTTCCAGCCTACCTCAACCACTAGTTCACATGATGTGCAAACCTTCATAATAGGTTCAGCTATTGCACTTTACATCAAATATTAATACAACAGTTTTTTGGCCCAATGAGAACCTACAGATTATTGATTCTATCATTTTTACTCTAAGTCTCCCAAATCCTTTTAATGTTCATGGTTTGTCTCCTACCCAGGTCTACAAATGATGCATCATTTTATTATCCTTTCTGCAAACATTTTAAACAACTTTGTACCTTACTGTTTCCCCTTGGCAAACCATACCATGGTGAAACCCAATTATTGGGCTACTCTGTATCTAGATTCATGCACTTGAACTTATTAGAGAAAAATGCATTGCTATGGTGACTGCAGCCATGAAATTAAAAGATGCTTACTCCTTGGAAGGAAAGTTATGACCAACCTAGATAGCATATTCAAAAGCAGAGACATTACTTTGCCAACAAAGGTCCGTCTAGTCAAGGCTATGGTTTTTCCTGTGGTCATGTATGGATTTGAGAGTTGGACTGTGAAGAAGGCTGAGCACTGAAGAATTGATGCTTTTGAACTGTGGTGTTGGAGAAGACTCTTGAGAGTCCCTTGGACTGCAAGGAGATCCAACTAGTCCACTCTGAAGGAGATTAGCCCTGGGATTTCTTTGGAAGGAATGATGCTAAAGCTGAAACTCCAGTACTTTGGGCACCTCATGCGAAGAGTTGACTCATTGGAAAAGACTCTGATGCTGGGAGGGATTGGGGGCAAGAGAAGGGGACGACAGAGGATAAGATGGCTGGATGGCATCACTGACTCAATGGACGTGAGTCTGAGTGAACTCTGGGACTTGGTGATGGACAGGGAGGCCTAGCGTGCTGTGATTCATGGGGTCCCAAAGAGTCGGACATGACTGAGCGACTGATCTGATCTAATCTGATGCTGACATTGAAACATTTCACGATAAACATGTTAAACCTGGAGTCTTTAATGTTTGCCAGTAATAGGTCATTTATTTCCCCCCATGCAAACTTGATTTTACAGTTTTTTTCTTTTTCTTCAGCTTCCAAAACTACCAGTATGTCCTCACTCTCCGTTAATAACCCTGTTCAAAAGAGAATTTAAACACATTCCCTCACATCTTCCATGGCAGTCCAGTGGTTGACTCTGCAATTCCAGTGGAGGAGGCACAGGTTCGATCCCTGGTGGAGGAACTAAGATCTTACATGCAGCATGGCATGGCCAAGAAATGAAAAAGTTAAACACATTCCCTCATGTACCCATCCACTATCATTAACACAAACACTGATTTTCGCCCCCTGCCCCCTCTAGAGAAGTCCTCCACGTCATATCATCCATCCTACTGTACATAGGCAAGAGCTGTCAAGGACTGACAGAGGATCACCAGGAACATGCATGAAGTAAATGGTGGGCTTCTTTGCTTGTTGTGGCAAGTGAGAGCACAAGGAGCACCAGAGAATACTGGGGTAAGAGGGAGGTGGGAGGGGCATGAGAGGGAGGTGGGAGGGGCATGAGAGGGGAGGCGGGAGGGGTTTAGGTTTGTGCTGTGTGAAGTTGGATGAGCCTAGAGCAGTGGCAGAGAAGGCAATGGCACCCCACTCCAGTACTCTTGTCTGGAAAATCCCATGGACGGAGGAGCCTCGTAGGCTCCAGTCCATGGGGTCGCTAAGAGTCGGGCACGACTGAGCGACTTCACTTTCACTTTTCACTTTCATGCATTGGAGAAGGAAATGGCAGTCCACTCCAGTATTCTTGCCTGGAGAATTCCAGGGACAGAGGAGCCTCGTAGGCTCCAGTCCATGGGGTCGCACAGAGTCGGACACGACTGAAGTGACTTAGCAGCAGCAGCAGAGCAGTGGAGGTTTTTCTGGATGGGGTGCTGGTAGTAGGTAACTAAGGGCAATTCAATAATATGAGATCTTTATTCTCATCTAAGGGGCAGAAGATGGGCTGCAGAACTAGGGTTGTCACTGGAAAAGAAATAACAGTCACACAAATTAGCTGGAAGCAACATTGTTTTGTTTATTGGTAACACCTTATCTCTGTCTAGATTCAGCTAGAAATCCTATGACTTGGCGGTAATAGTTAAAAATAACAACAAATTACCCTAAGAACTATCTTCAGCAATGTCTTTTTCCTAGTATCATCATTTTTTTTTCCTTCTTAGCAGATATTTTTTATGTCACTAACATTATATTTTTCTAATCACAATAACCACCCCCCAATCCCATTTTTCCATTTTTATTATTGCCCTTACTTCTGTTTTCCCTTATAGCTAAGTTATTTGAAGGAGGTAATTATGTTTTTGGCTTCAGTTCCTTTCTTCCTACTTTCGAATTCATTCAAGCATTCCCCAAACATGCTGCCAAACTTAGTCTTCTCAAAGACCTCTCAAATTTATTGATCATCATTTCTTTAGAATTTCTGATGTTGTTCACATGACAATGCTTTATTTGGCTTCCAAAAATGAGTTTCCCCCCTTGTATTTTAAAGGTAATTCGTTCTTAGTACTCAGTGTTGGTTCCTTTTCACATCCCTTTTAGAACACTTCAGAGATCAGTCTTATTTTTTTCCTCCTTTATCTACATTTTCCATCTCCAAGGAAAGGAAATGAAAAAAGGCAAAATGGTTGTCTGAGGAGGCCTTACAAATAGCTGTGAATAGAAGAGAAGCAAAAGGCAAAGGAGAAAAGGAAAGATATACTCATTTGAATGCAGAGTTTCAAAGAAGAGCAAGGAGAGATAAGAAAGCCTTCCTCAGCGATCAATGTGAAGAAATAGAGGAAAACAATAGAATGGGAAATCTCTTCAAGAATATTAGAGATACCAAGGGAATACTTCATGCAAAGAGAGGCACAAGAAAGGACAGAAATGGTATGGACCTAACAGAAGCAGAAGATATTAAAATGAGGTGGCAAGAATACACAGAAAAACTATACAAAAAAGATCTTCATGACCCAGATAATCACGATGGTTTGATCCCTCACCTAGAGCCAGACATCCTGGAATGCGAAGTCAAGTGGGCCTTAAGAAGCATCACTAAGAACAAAACTAGTGGAGAAGATAGAATTCCACTTGAGCTATTTCAAATTCTAAAAGATGATACTGTTATAGTCCTGCACTCAACATGCCAGAAAATTTGGAAAACTCAGCAGTGGCCACAGGACTGGAAAAGGTCAGCTTTCATTCCAATCCCAAAGAAAGCCAATGCCAAAGAATGCTCAAACTACTGTACAATTGCATTCATCTCACATGCTAGCAAAGTAATACTCAAAATTCTCCAAGCCAGGTTTCAACAGTATGTGAACCATGAACTCCCAGATGTTCAAGCTGGATTTAGAAAAGGTAGACAAGCCAGAGATTAAATTGCCAACATCCGTTGGATCATGGAAAAAGCAAGAGAGTTCCAAAAAAATATCTACTTCTGCTTTATTGACTATGCCAAAGCCTTTGACTCTGTGGACCACAACAAACTCTGGAAAATTCTTAAAGAAATGGGAATACAAGACCACCTGACCTGCTGCTTGAGAAATCTGTATGCAGGTCAGGAAGCAACTGTTAGAACTGGACATTGAACAATAAACTGGCTCCAAATAGGGAAAGAAGTACATCAAGGCTGTATATTGTCACCCTGCTTATCTAACTTATATGCAGAGTACATCATGAGAAATGCTGGGCTGGATGAAGCACAAGTTGGAATCAAGATTGCCGGGAGAAATATCAACAACCTCAGATATGCAAATGACACCACCCTTATGACAGAAAGTGAAGAGGAATTAAAGAGCCTCTTGATGAAAGTGAAAGAGGAGAGTGAAAAAGTTGGCTTAAAGCTCAGCATTCAGAAAACGAAGATCATGGCATCTGGTTCCATCACTTCATGGCAAATAGATGGGGAAACAGTGGAAACAGTGACAGTCTTTTTTTTTTTTTTTTTGGCTCCAAAAATCACTGCAGATGGTGACTGTAGCCATGAAATTAAAAGACACTTGCTCCTTGGAAGAAAAGCTATGACCAAACT